>NW_028270139.1:62128075-62429229 GCF_037043375.1 Chiloscyllium plagiosum | reverse complement strand
CTATTGCAACCGCATTTCTTTTCAATTCTTGCACCACAGTACTAAGTTTGACAATCAGACTGCAGACTTTGCTTATGCGAGCAATGTGTTCCACAGACTAAAGCTGCTTCAACACTGCCATCAGAGTCCCCACACCTGCCTGAACTCAGTCACGATACCCTGTCTCTGACCTTCAATTAGACCTTGATCACTTCCTAACCAAAAGCATTGTAGTGATTTATTAATCTCGAATATTCTTCTTTCTGTTTGTGTGGACCTCAGACTCCAACTCAATAACCCTGAGCTGAAGTTTCTCTTATGCTGCAAATATGATTGTCCAAGATCACAAACGCTCACGTTAGAATTCTAGCTCACAGTCTGCACTGCACTCCCTTTATAATACTGCACTCCCTTTATAATGTTGCTTTATTTAAGTAATTGAAATGTAATCAACTTAAGTATAAATTTAGATTTCAAATTGATGACAATCTACTTTTTAAGTTACTTCAATGGGTATATCTTGGACTATAAACAGATTTTTAATATTAAATGAATAAGCAGAGAGATGCAATGGCATGCAAAATTTGTAATAGTGATGTATTTGGATCTCCATCTTTGGTAATTGGAAAGATATAAGTTGCACTTGGGCTGAACTGCAATACAAATTGAAATGAGCACTGTTCTTGAATGTTGTCCTTTTAGTTAGATGTTCACAGTTGACTAAGCTGAGCCTCTCGTGCCTTAATTCTAGTGGTTACGACAACCAGCCTACATTTGTTAAGAAATGCTTTTAAAAACATGATAGGGAGAAGAATAATTTTCGTATGTGTTTAAAGTTCAGTTTTTACTTGAACATCAAGAAAAACCAGACTGACAAGTCATTTGTATTTGAACTTAATGGCTTCATCCTCATTTTGACACAGAAAAGTAAAGTTTCACAGAGGATCCCCTCAATCTCCCACTGTTTTCAATGAAAAATCTATATATCAACTATTCATGGTCTGTCTTTCTTGCTGAAGTTACAATAGAAAATTGAGAGGGACCTTACTGAAATTACTGGTGAATATCTTTATTCTAGGATTATTGCATCAGAACAAATTCAGACATTTTCTCGAAGGGGACATTCCCCCACGCACGTGTATTATGACAGGAAGAAGCAAGTTTCTATCAGAATTTGTTCTTATTATTGTTTCTTCTTTTTTGGCATAGTCCATATGATATAACAGTCTACCTCTAATTTGGGCTCCTGAATATTCATGCTTTTAACTGCTCCCCACAGCCGGTGGCAGGATTGTCTGCTGCTTGGGCACGAATCTAATTCCATCCTTAAACATGTCTGTCTCTCTACTTTGCATTTCTTGCATTAGGACTTTAAGCATCTTAAAACCTGCTGCTTTGCCTAAGCTTTTGCTCACCTGATCCTTAAGAGGTACGAATCTTATTTTATTTGAGAATGTTCCTGAAATATCTGCACAAAGGCCCACATCCGGTCACCAAGTCACCCTTTATTTACATGAGAACAGTACATGGGCTGTGACCAGTCAATTCTGTGCCAGTCCCTAGACTGAGGAGACCTTCTGAATCTCCTGTTTATAACTGTCAGCCAGAGCTCCCTGATTTAGGTTGTTAACCTGAGCCAATTCAGGGTCTCATAGTCAATGAGATCTACCTGGCCCTGGTTCCTATCAACAGTTTCTCTGAAGTGCCATGGGCCATTTTGCTATGTTAGAGTTGCTATAAAAATGCAAATTGTTGTTGTTTATGCATTGAGTAATGTTACTTTTTTTTAACCCCCTGCAAGATCACAAAGCTGCTCATTTTGCAGTGGACTGATTACAGTGGCATGAAAAGTAAAGATGCCAGGTTGCCATGGGCAGAAAATGGTAGAAACTGCTTTCCTAAAAAACAATAAAAACTGATAGTCTGCTGGTCATGTGCAAGTCCAAATGTCTGAAAACTGAGCAAACAAGCCTTTTTTTTTTTAAAAACAGCCACCTCTGCACAGAAAGCACTGGCTTATGAAAGCTGGAGTGTGGTGACCTCTTAAGTGGGTCTTATGTTTTTCCCAGTAAGCTGATACTTCAACTAAAATTGCCAGTAAATAAAACCATTTTAGTAACTAGCTTACGATGTGCGTGGCTATCTATCTCTTTACAATTTTCAATGCAGAATTATTGAGGAATAATAAAATGGGAAGTTTATTTTTTTTGTTGCATGTGAACAGTCACAAGACCTGGGAAATACTCAGACTTAGATAGAGAAGTGACATCTAACAATTGTTTCACACGAGCTAGGCAAAGACCATCTTCAATGTGTGATGATTCAGTTATCTCCCCTGACACTCAGTGATATTTTCATTGCTGAATCCCTGCTATCAACATCCTGGCGACTACCATGACCAAAAGCTGAACAGAACCCAAACTTGTGACTATAAGGGCAGTTTAGACTCTGGAACTTTATGACGAGTAAGTCAGCACCTATTTTCCCAAAGTTTCTCCACTGTCTGCAGGATACAGTCAGGGTGTGTTGGAATACTTTCTGTATTCCTGCTTGATTGCAGTTCAAGCAAAACTCAAGATTCTGATGCTCATCCAGAGCAAAGCATCTCACATGATTGGACCTGATCCAGCACCTTAAACATTCACTCCCTTCGCCACTAACACATAGTAGCAGGATATGCCATTTATAAAATGCACCAATCCTTCTGAGACAGCGCTTTCCAAACCTGCAGCTTTTTCCATCTAGAAGGACAGGGACATTGCTTGGAAACACCATCTGTACGTTCTCTTTCAGACCACACAGAATCCTGACTTAGAAACATATCACCATTCCTTCACTGTCCTTGGGTCAAAATTATGGAAGGGCCTCCCTTTTAACGCAGTGAGTGTTCCTAAGTGACATGGACTTCTGTGGTTCAAGAGGGTGACTCACCATCACCTTCTCAAGGGTACTTAGGGATGAGCAAAAAATCATGGCCTAGCCAGTAGTATCCACACCCCATGAAAGATTAAATGAAAATCAATCTTTTGGAGGCAGTGTTTTCAATTTTTTGGTTTCTCCACTAGGTGCAGCTAATGAGCCGTGGAAGTTGAGCTTTGTAGTCAAAATCAAGTACTGCATTTTGCTTCGTTATCAGTATTGGCTTTTAAACTGTCTTTGCAAGTGACATCCAGAAACAAAGTAGGACCAGCGCCACTAATGATTATAAAATGTGCAATTTTTGCCAAATGTTGAAAGCTGACTTTTTTTTTCAGTGGACAACACAGACCTGAAACATCATAGACAAAGCAGAGGAATAATTCTGCATAATTAATATCCCAATTCAATTATATTTTCATATATAAAAACAGTTTTCAAAGCTGCATTGACTGATTCTTTTATTCATAAGTCTGAAAAGGATGCATGCCCATTTTGTTTGCTGTGAATTGAAGGTCTGCAATCTAAATTCTGGCAGTGTTGAAGGGTAATTTGAGAATTGATCCAATTTTTCAGTATCTCTAATCATCCATCTGTAACAAAGATGGTTTTGAGAATATATTCTTTTATTGAAGTGCTGCAGTAGTTCTGGAGAATCAGCACATTTGATGGTTCTCATAACTACTTTGTCCAATCCAGTCATGCCACAGAAATGAGAAGTCAAATTTTAAAAGTCTAAACCATTTAGTTGTGTTTTCAGGTTTTTCTGAAAATGAAAGTTTTGAGAAAGGAATGAGAATTCCGTACTCCATTGTGCCAGTTACGTAGAAAACTAAGATTACCTAGCAAACACAAAGTACAAAAGAAGATTTTTGTTTAAGCTTCCAGTATCAGTCATCTTTGACAATTGTGGCATTTATTCCCTGTAGGGTGCATAGTTATACCACAATTTGGGACACAGTACTCAGGGACCAAATGTGTTAGACACTGCCAATGCTCTCCTTGAGATGCACTTATGTGCAACCATAGACTACACACTGCAAAAAGAAATTAAAGAGAACCTGGATTGATTGGTTTTATCATTGTCATCACTGTTTTGAATCTGTGGTTTTAATTTGAAAAGTACATAAGATATAGGAACGCAATTAGCCACTCGGCCCATTGTTCATGGATGATATGTTTCTCAACCTCATTCTCCTGCCTGCTTCCTGTAACCCTTGATCCCCTTACTAATCAATGACCTATCTATCTCTGTCTTAAATACACTCAATAACTTGGCCTCCACAGTCTTCTAGGGCAATGAGTTCCACAGATTCTCCACCCTCTGGTCAAAGAACTTCCTCCTCATCTCAATTCTAAAGGGCTATCTCAACACTCTGTGGCTGTGTCCTCAGGTCCTTCTCTTTCCTACTTGTGAACCCATCTTCTCCATGTCCACTCTATCCAGGCCTCTCGATCTTTAAGTTTCAATCAGATACCTGCCTCATCCTTCTAAACTCCATCAAGTACCGACTCAGAGACCTCAACTGCTTCTCGTATGATAAGCCCTTCATCCCCAGGGTCATTCTTGCAAACCTCGTCTGAATCCCCTCCAAGGCCAACATGTTCTTCCTTAGATACAGGTTCGAAAGCCGCTCACAATATTCCAAATGTGGTGTGAACAGAGCCTTATAAGCCTCAGCAGCTTCCTGAGATGAATGCTAACATTACACTTGCCTTTCTACTGCCAACTGAACCTGCATAAGAATCCTGAACTAGGTCTCCTAAGTCCCTTTAAGCTTTCTGATTCGTTGCCCCACTTATAAAATTGTCTGTGCCTCTATTCTTCCTACCAAAGTGCATAACCTTGGACTTTTCCACTTTGTATTCCATCTGCCACTTCTTTGCCCGGTCTGCTACCCTGTCCAAGTCCTTCTGCTGCGTCCCTGCTACCTCAACAGTACCTGTCCCTCCTCCATCTCAGTGTCATCTGCAAACTTACAAATCTGCAATTGTTGAAAGATTCCAGGGTATATATTTGAGGCTGACATTAGAAAAAGACGTCCCATCTATCACTTAAAGTTGTAAATGAAGATGTTGTCTTAAAGGTCATGCTGCTGCTTTACTAAACTTTGATATCAAGGCAAAACATTTTGACCAAATAGTGGGCATTTTGGGTGTTGGGCAGTCATGGCAGTGTTATTTTGGAGTGGAATGGGAAAGTTTCTGGTAAGCTGTTCTGCATTGCTTGCCTTTAATATTGGATAAAGCAGACCATATTTTGCAAGTGTTCAGGCTGTCTATTAGAATCCATAGTCATCGTCTAAACTTATTTTCCAATGTTTTAAGTCTTAAGAAGTAGATATAGAGAATTGAATAACTTGGTATTAGAGAAGTTAGACATTGCTATAAGAAGACATGAAGTTGAAGCTTTTTGTCTTGCTCTTGAGGTTTGAGATACAGAAGAAGACAACTTTTTAAGAAAGGAATCAGCAAAGTATCAAGCATGAAAAGAGCATGATGATTGGTTGGATTATAATTGGATATGGAGATACAGTTAACAATTCCATCAGTATTAATTAACTGATTAATTTCAAAACCAACATTTTTGATTCTGAATGTTCAGGCTGTTACAGCCTGGATTGACTTTCTCTATAGCCATTTACTCCGGCAAGAAGGTGCAATACGTGAACATATTCCATTTGTCCGCAAAACGCAGGGTCCTCTGTGTGAATAAATGCAGGTTCTGGCATACATAAATGGACCCTGCTGGGAACCTCAAAGAAAGTGAGGACTGCAGATGCTGGAGATCAGAATTGAGATTGTGGCTAATGCCCAAAACATTGATTTTCCTGCTCCTCGGATGCTGCCTGACCTGCTGAGAACCTGACTGATGATCTTAAGTTGGTTCCTGATACAATTCTTAGTGCATTCAGGATTGTACTATACTGGAAACATATTTTATGTTAGCTACAGTGTTCTGAGTTTTGCAGCAGGAGTTGGGTGAATGTAGTTGGCATGTGCCCTCTGTGAACAGTGAAAGGGACTGTTTGATATGGCCTGTCAGTAGTTGGGTTGTATCTTGCGTCACACTGGTAGTGAGCTTCATGAAGCACATTTAATCTTTGTGCAATAGGCAGGACATCGTTTTGGTTTGTTGGCAGAATTTTGTTAGTAATAGATATTACTTATAGATATTGTTAATCAACTTGTCCAGAGACATTGCACCACATCTGAGGAAGGTGGGACTTGAACCTGTGCCTTCTAGTCCAGTGATGGGGACATTACCTCTGCACCACAAGAGCTTTTGGATACCACTTACATGTTTACTGCAAAGTAACACCGAGAAACAGTTTCTTCCGCTTTTGCTCAATATTTTGAGAATTTATTTTTCAAGGTAATCTGAAGTAGACTGGGTACCTTTCGGGGGTAAAAGTGGCAGCCTGGGGTCTTTTCATAAATTCTAAAATGTTTATAAGTATACGCCTCAAAAAAAAAACTTTAATTGGTCTTCCATTTCTTTGAGGCAAAAAAAAGGAATTCTTCTGGAGGACATCGAGCCTTAGTGAGGTACGGAATAAGTACTGCGCAACTGTCTTTAAAGAAGAGGGTGTAGTTAATAAGATATTGTCACAATAGTGGAGGAAAAAAATAGTGATGTTGGATAATGCATAACTAGAAGGGAGCACAAAAATGGATTGACATCCCTCAAAGTTGCAAGCTACATACTATGTCAATAGTCTGATGAGGGAAGGGGCCATATTGGGCCTGATGTTGGGGAATGAGCCAGGCTAGGTGGTAGAAGTTGCGGTGGGGGATTTCTTTGGGAACAGTGACCACAATTCTGTAAGGTTTAGAATACTTATAGACAAAGATGTGTGTAGTCCTAAGGGAAGAGTACTAAACTGGGCCAAGGCCAATTATATCAAAATTAGGCAGGAGCTGGGAAATGTGGATTGGATATAGCAATTTGAAGGGAAGTTCACATCTGTGATGTGGGAGGCTTTCAAAGATAGTTAGTTCAGGAAAGGCATGTCCCGTTGAAAGTAAAGGTTAGGAAAGGCGAGATTCGTCAACTGGATGACAGGAGAAATCGTACGACATGCCAAGAGGAAAAGGGAAGCGTACATAAGGTCCAGGCAGCTAAGAACAGAACAGGCCGTGGAGAACTATTGGGAGAATAGGACCAGTCTCAAACGAGGAATCAAGTTGCCTAAAAGGGTTCATGAAATAGCTTTTGTGAGCAGAATTAAGGAGAATCTCAAAGCTTTTTATGTTTATATAAGAAGCAAGTGGGTAACTAGAGAAAGGATTGGTCCACTAAAGGATAAGGAAGGAAGGCTGTGTGTCAAACCTGAGAGAATGGGCGAGATTCTGAATGATTACTTTGCATCAGTATTCACTGAGGAGAGGGACATGATGAATGTTGAGATTAGAGAGAGAAGTTTGATTACTCTGGATCATGTTGACATAAGTAAGGAAGATGTGTTGGGTAGGCCAGAGGTTATTAAGTGGACAAATCCTCAGGTTTGGATGGGATCTATCCCAGGTTGCTGAGTGAGACAAGAGAGGAAATAGCTGGGGACCTGACAGATCTCTTTGTAGCATCCTTAAATACAGGTGAGGTGCCGGAGGACTGGAGGGTTGCTCATGTTGTCCCCCTGTACAAGAAGGGTAGTAGGGAAATTCCGGGTAACTACAGACCAGTGAGCCTGAGTCAGCGGTGGGAAAATTGCTGGAGAAGGTACTGAGGGATAAAATCTATTTATGTATTTGGGAATAAAATGGGCTTATCAGTGATCAGCAACATGGTTTTGTGCAGGGGAGATTGTGCCTTACCAATTTAATAGAGTTCTTTGAGGAAGTGACCAAGTTGATAGATGAAGGAAGGGTCGTAGATGTCATATACATGATTTTAGTAAGGCATTTGATAAGGTTCCCTATGGTAAACCTTAGAGAAAGTGAAGTCACATTGTGTGCAGGGTGTTCTAGCTACGTGGATAAAGACTAGTTGAGCAACAGAAGACAGAGAATAGTAGTTGAAGAGAGTTTCTTGAAATGGAAAAAGGTGACCAGTGGTGTTCCATAGGGATCGGTGCTGGGCCCACTGTTGTTTGTAATATACATAAATGATCTGGAAGAGGGCACTGTTGGTATGATCAGCAAGTTTGCAGATGACAGTAAGATTGGTGGAGTAGCAGAAAGCATAGGGGATTGTCAAAGAATACAGGAGAATATAGAGAGACTGGAGAGTTGGACAGAGAAGTGGCAAATGTGAGGTGATGCATTTTGGGAAGTCTAATTCTAGAGTGAGTTATACAGTGAACGGAAGAGCCTTGGGAAAAGTTGATGAGCTGAGAGATCTAGGAGTTCAGATCCATTGTACCCTGAAGATGGCTGCACAGGTGGTTAGAGTGGTCAAGAAGATATATGGTATGTTTGCCTTCATCAGACGAGGTATAGAGTATAAGAGCTGGCAGGTCATGTTAAAATTGTACAAGACATTGGTTTGGCCGCATTTAGAATACTGCGTACAGTTCTGGTCTCCACATTACCAAAAGGATGTGGACGCTTTGGAGAGGGTACAGAGAAGGTCTACGAGGATGTTGTCTGGTATGGAAGGTGCTAGCTATGAAGAGAGGCTGAGTAGGTTAGGATTGTTTTCAATGGAAAACAGGAGATTGAGGGGGGAACCTGATTAAGGTCTACAAAATCATGAAGGGTATAGACAGGGCAGATAGAGATAAGCTTTTTGCCAGGGTGAAGGTTTCAATAGCGAGAGGTCATGCTTTCAAGGTGAAACGTGAAAAGTTTAAGGGGGATACACGCGGCAAGTACTTTACACAGAGGTTGGTAGGTGCTTGGAACTGGTTGCCAGCAGAGGTAGTAGAGGCATAATAGATTCATTTAAGATGCGTCTGGACAGATGCATGAGTAGGTGGGGAGCAGAGGGATACAGATCCTTAGGAATTGGGCAACAGGTTTAGACAGTGGATTTGGATCAGCACAGGCTTGGAGGGTCAAAGGGCCTGTTCCTGGGCTGTAAATTTTCTTTGTTCTTTTCTTAGTCCAGATTGAATGCACTTTAGATTGCTGAGGAAACACAAGAGTGGAGAAAGCTCAACCTCTGTCTTAGTCCTCATCATAGAGATCTACAGCAGAGAGAAAGGCCCATCACCCCATTGAGTCTGCACCGGTCAAAAACAACTGCATAACTAACCCATTTTCCAACACTTGGCCCAGAGCCTTGTACGTCTTGGTACCACATGTGTACCTCTAAATACTACATTAATGAGCGTTATTGATGAGGGTTTTTGCCTCTAACGCCCTTACAGGCAGAGAGTTCCAGATTCCCACCACCCTCTCAATAGAAAAAAAACTTTCCTTGCATCTCCTCTAACCTCCTCCTCACCTTAAACCTGTGCCATTGTCATTGATTCCTCCAACAAGAGGAAAGGTTACTTCTTGTCTACTGTCTATGCCCCTCATAATTTTACACATCTCAATCGTGTATCCTTTGCTTCATGGAAATCAATATCAGTCCACTAAATCTCTCTTCAAAAGTAAAATTCTGCACTCCCTCCAGTGTAGTCATATCCCCTGTGGATATTGGAATGCTTTCAACGGACTGGAGGATGACCAATGTTCTTTGCCAACTAACAGAGGGCTGTAGATCTGATTACTGCAAGACAGTAAGTCTAACATTGATAGTGAGCAAAACACTGGTGACCATTGCTTAGGATTTAAAAAAAATAACATTGGTTTGTAGCACAGAACTGAGGACATACTTCCTGCACATGCTCAGATGCAGTGTTGGTGCCAGATTATTTAAAGTGAGAGATCCTTCTCTGTGCATCTATCCATCAATTTTGCATTGTTTTCTTTTTACAAACTGGTGATGTTTAACTGTCGCCTTTTCAACAAGATTAGTTAATTGCTGTAAAAGAATTGCAATTACTTGAAAGCAACCATTTTTACTAGTAGGATTCTTGTGATGCTACGAATGGGTACTTTCACCCCAGCAATCAGATAGTTGGTGGGAGAGCCAGCAAAGTCAAGATCATTGACAAAATCTTTCAGGGAGAGAAATTCTTCGAACATCGGTGTTGAATCCACCATCCTGAAATTAAGTGCCCCATTATGTTCACGGCAAAGATAACCTGGCTGTGCAAATTTTCTGCACAAAACCTTTTCATCCAATAAACCAAGAAGTTGAATCATTTAATGGTTAAAATTGAAACGTTTGATTGGCCTGGGAAACGAAATGCCATCCATCCACTGCCTTGGTGAGAGAATATGTGCATGTGCATCATTGGAGCAGTACACATCTATAGCTGTACTAGTGCCATCCCTGATCGAGCTACTCTAACTAATAAATGGTTGATGAAGATATTGCGGAACTTGTGACTTTCAAAGGATTTATTAATATATGATGTTTATGAACATGTAATACACTTCTAATTCCATTATTCAAATTCTTTCAGTTTTTGATGTAATGATCTAAAGTGCATCTTTTCACAACAAACAGAATTTTTGGGGGTAAAGATAACTTTGAAAAATTTTTTGGCAGGGTAATCATTGGCTGTGGCAGTGTTTATTGCCTATCCTGAATTGTCCTTGAAATGAGTAGATTGCTCGGCCATTTCAGAGGACTGTTCAGAGTCAAACACATTCCTGTTGGTCTGGAGTTATATGCAAGGGGGATCAGCAAGTACAAATGAACTAGATAAGCATTTACAATGATCATCAATGGTTACAGGGTGGCCCATTATATTTGTACTTCTGGATTTTTATTGAATTTGTTACTGTCTGCCATGGTAGGACTCAAACCCATGTCACCAGAATAATACTCTGGAATTCTAGTTTTTACGTGTCCAATGACTTTAGAACTACACGACCACTTCCCAATGAAATACTGAAAATAATGAAGATTTGGTTTGTGCTTCAATGTTTTAATTTCAATGTAACTATATATTTAACTAAAGTTTGACTGACAGAATTTAGTCACATTGCTTTTATTTCAACTCTATTGCAGGAATTGTGTGTTCCAGAAGCGATGGGTTAAGTTTGATGGTGAGAATTTGTCGTACTACAATAATGAGAAGGTAACCGTGTAGATCCGAAATGGGAACCTGGTGTACGTAACCTGAGAAACTGTCAATGATAAACTGAATCTAGAATTTTTAAAGAAATCATAAAATGATAATATAGTGAATAATTACTTTTTTCTCATCGAAAGTCTGTATATTTAAGAATTATGGTTGGCTGGTAACAAACTAACACATCAGTTCGACTTCATTTGAAATTATTTCTTCTATCCTTTTAAGGCAATTTCTGGAAGAATAAGATGTGACCCATGGATAGTTCTCCCTCTATTTTCCTTTCCCTGCTGAGATTAGGACCTTATTGAAGTGTGTTGGGAGTGGAGGAGGGGAGTTGGGTGCAGTGGGGTTTGATTCCCTTCTCTCCTTAGTACAAGTTAGTATTGCTTAGCTTGTTTTTAAAGTGATCATAACCAACAGGGAAAATCCCTTGGAGCACAACCTCAAGATTCATTAGTTGCCTCAAATCTCATTGCTGTGCATTTTATTTATTACAAGTAATGTATGTCAAATGATGATTACTAGATCTTAGCTGATTGTTTATTATGAATGCCTGCCTGACTTTATCATCACATGTATTTTACAGTGAAAAGCTTTTTCACTGTTACCATGATCCAGCACCATTTTGAATAGTGTTAAGAATAAGGAAAAAGATAGAAAGATATAACTTAGAGAGTCCAGCAGTTCTGAGCCAGTTCATCATCAACAATATATGTACCACCATCGGTCTACCACCACTTCGCTGCTTCGATCCTGTATAGATGGCAATGTTGAAGTCATCACCGTTCAGGCACCATTATTCACCGCTGGGCTGATTCTCCTCCACCACCGCCTGTCAGCTGCCATTGTCACGGTTGCATCTCCCGCTGCTGGATTCAACTCTCTAAAACTGGGTTTGTTTGATTAGTTTTTCCACAATTTACTTTTTAATGTAAGGTCTCGGAACTCAAAACTTTTATAGACTTGAAGCATATTCAACACACACGATTACGTTTTCATTATTTTTGAGAACACATCTTTCCCTCTGGTGAAATTGAAGTCAGACATTTCCACGAAATTATTGTTTAATTTAGTTGCTTCAGAGAGATTTGATTTTCCCGCCCAATGAAATATGTAAGCTGGACAGAATGATGTAGGTTTCTTAACAGGAATACTGTCGCTCTGCTGAGATGAGGGGTGTGCTATAGATCATGTGTTTTAATGTATCTAGGGAATAACAATGCTATTGTTGAATAAAGTGGGCTTTAGGGGGATGTGGGGGGGAAACAAATGGGAAAATGTGGGGGCAGGGACAGTGAATGTGACAATGAGGGGGGTTGAGAGACCGGGATGAGGGAGAATCAATTTGTTTTGCTAATAGCTTTAAGAACTGATTGAAAACACATAAATAAACATTATTAAAATAGAGGTATTAGAATATTAACAGGTATAGATCAGCAAGACAACAAAAAAAAGACCTAAAACTATGTGCCTGAAACTGAAATTGTTTTAAGAAAGAACCTGTGACTTCAAAAACTGGATGGAAAGAAAATGAAAACATAAATTGTAAGGAAACCTCAGCAAATCAGGCAGCATCTGTGGAGAGAAAGCAGAGTTAACATTTCAGGTGCAGTGACCCTTTCTCAGAACTGATTGTAGCTCAGAAAAGGTTGGTATATATTCTGGTGGTGGGGAGGGCTGGGACGAGTAAATGATAGGTGGAGATGGAGACCAAAGAGAAAGAAACACAGTTGGACAGACAATGGAATGGGTGATGGTTAGTCTGGGAGAATGAATAGCTGCTAATAGGGCTATTAGGAGCTAACAATTAGTGGTTAGTTGTAGTAGCCGAGGTGATGACAAGGTCTGGTGTGTGGGGAGCAGGGTAAGGACATGGGAGAAGGGGCTTAGGCCCTAGAATTATTGAATTCAATTTTGAGTCCAGGAAGCTGCAGAGTTCCCAGGCAGATACAGGTCTTCCAGCTGACTCTGAGCTTTGCAGGAGCAATGCAGCAAGCCTGAGACAGAGGTGTTGGCCTAAGAATGTGTGTTGAATTTTCTGGAAACTGAAAGTTCATGGTCATTCTTGCAGTCAGAACATAAATGGCAAAGTGACCACCCATTCCAAACTTTGCGTCCCCAGTATACAGGCCACATTGTGAGCAGTGAATACTGGTAATAACTGCATTTCATTCAATCTAGGCGACTCTACTGTTTCTCCCAGGCTGATGTTTACCCACCCCTTTGTGTGTGGAACTGTTGTTCTCTCCCTCTGGACACCATCTCACATATTGTATATACAAGCATATGCACACACACACACCACTTTGCCCCAGCCATCCACTCTGTCTTAACCGTCAGGCCCATTTGGTAACAAGTCTGTCATCTTGTCACCACATCATCTTAATGTAGATGAGTGTATTGATGTTCATGGAGTAGAAACACAGTCTAAGAATAAGGGGTAGGCCATTCAAGACTGAGATGAGGAAGAAGTTCTTCACTCAATCACAGAGATGTACAGCATGGAAACAGACCCTTCGGTTCAATTCGTCCATGCTGACCAGATATCCTAACCTAATCTAGTCCCATTTGCCAGTACTTAGCCCATATTCCTCTTAAGCCCTTCCTATTCATATACCCATCCAGGTGCCTTTTAAATGTTGTAATTGTACCAGCCTGCACCACTTCCTCTGGCAGCTCGTTCCATACACTCCCCACCTTCTGCTTGAAAAAGTTGCCCCTTAGGTCCCTTTTAAATCTTTGCCCTCTCACTTTAAACCTATACTCTCTAGTTTCGGACTCCCCCACTTTGGGGAAAAGACCTTGTCTATTTACCCTATCCATGCCCCTCAGCTTCTGACGCTCCAGGGAAAATAGCTCAAATCCTCCAACCCTGGCAACATCCTTGTAAATATTTTCTGAACCCTTTCAAGTTTCACAACTCCCTTCCTATAGCAGCGAGACCAGAATTGCATTCAATATTCCAAAAGTGGCCTAACCAATGCCCTGTACAGCCGCAACATGACCTTCCAACTCCTTTACTCAATACATTGACCAATAACAGAAAGCATACCAAATGCCTTCTTCACTATCCTATCTACCTGTGACTCCACTTTCAAGGAGCTATGAACTTCCAATCCAAAGAGCGGCATGGTGGTTCAATGGTTAGCACTGCTACCTCACAACGGAAAGGACCTGAGTTTGATTCCACCCTTGGGCGACTGTGTGGAGGTTGCATATTCCCTGTGTGTTTATGAGGGATTCCTCCTCGTGTTTGGGTTTCCTCCCACAGTCCAAAGATGTGCCGGCTAGGTGGATTTGCCATTCTAAATTGCCGACAGTGTGCAAGGATGTATAGGTTAATTGGATTAGCCTTGGGTATTGTAGGATTTCTTTAGAGGATCGGTGTGGGCTGAATGGCCTGCTACCACACTGTAGGGATTCTATGATTCTAGCCTTTATTAGATGCAATCTGCCCTCTTCTCATTATAACACCTTTTCCTGCACATTAACTCTTCATTCACATTGCTAGCCCACCCTTCAATGTTTAAGATAACACAGGATGGGGATTGTTAGGTCATTGCAGATAAAACAGTTTCTATAAATGTCTTCAGCTGTCTCCTCTTCAACACACCAGTTACCACCTCCAATATTTCTATTTGTACCTCAAGTTAAGTAATGACTCAGAAGCTTTCATTGTTTTTAAACAGGTTAACCACAATGTATTTTATGTTTTTAAACTTCTGTGAGGAATAAAAGCCCTAGTTTTTTTCACAAATCTTCTCTCGAATTTCTAAATTTGCTTCATCCTGAAGTAGTTCACTTCATTACTGCAACACTTCTGTTGATGTGCTTGAGAGCTACCTTGCCTTGTGTCATTCTACAAACACCATGTCCTGGACAGTTTGTGCAAAATGTTTCAGTGGTACATTAGTAATCTCCACATGACTTATTAATATGATAGTCCAGTACTATTCTCAAATTGTATTGATTCTCCCTATCACTGCATACATTCAATCAGTACTCCTGGATCATTTCAGAGGATTCAAAATGACCGTAATATAACTTGATTTTCACAGTTACTCCTGTCAGATGCCTTGGGATGCTTGATTACGTGATGAAAGGCAATACATCAATGCGTGACATTGTGCTAATGAGCTGTGTTCTGACTGTTCGCTGAAGCAATACTTGAACAAACCAGCCAATTGAATGGCCATTTCTCCTGTATGTTTTTGAAGAAAGAAATAATGCTTCATGTAATTATAATCTGACAAAAGATAATTGTGGTTCTTTAACAGAAAATCATGTACATAGTACAGAGCCTCCCTGTTAAAACTGTCTTGAACAATATGTACTCGTTTTCTTCATTGAGAAAACACTCTTCAAAACCAAATTCTTTAGATTTTAATTCAACATAAAAATTGTACTGGTAAGGTGACAACGAGTTAGGGGAAGGTGAGATGTTTAACCAGACAAACCTCACAAATATAAGATATGTTTCTAAATCCAGAATGCATTCTTAGCTCTTGTCCGTGGTTACAGTTCACAAAGATGACTGGACGGCTGTTGCTTGACTAATCTATGCGACTCCTGTCCCAATTTTGACAAAAGCCTCCAAATGTCAGCAAGTATACTTTTCAGGTGTACAAGGTCAACACCAGGCAATCTGACTAGTTTTTTTCTACTTTCCTTTTGTGATTTGATGCAAAGCAGCCCATGTGATTGGCACCACATCTACAAGCATTCACTCCTTCTACCATCAATGTATATTGCAAGCATTGTGTACCATTTACAATATGCACACACAAATTTATCAAGGCTCACAGAGGATAGACAGAGGAATTAGTCATTTGACCCTTGAACTTGCTCCGCCTTTCAATGCGATTATGGCTGATAATTGAGCTCAATATCCTAAATCCACCGTGTTCTCCCACCTCAGCCCTCCAAATATCAATCGATCCTTTTAGCCACAAGAGATATAACTACTTCCTTCTTGAAAACCCATAATGTGTTAGCCTCAACCACTTTCTGTGGGAGTGAATTCTACAGACTCACTGCTCGTTGTGTGAAGAAATTTCTCCTCATAAAAAAGTTTATCCCTTATCTTAACCCATGACCCCTGGTTCCTCACCATTGGGAACATGCTTCCTATACCTAACCTGTCCAATTTTGTTAACATTATGTAGATTTCTATGAGATTCCCTCACATTCTTCCATGCTCCAGGGAATGCAATCCAAACCATAAAATCATAAAGTTATACAGCATGAAAACAAACACTTCGGTCCAACTTGTCCATGCTGAGCAAATATCCTAAACTAATCTAGCCCCATTTGAAAGCATTTGGCCCATTTCCTTCTAAACCCTTGCTATTCACGTACTTATCCAGATGCATTTTAAATGTTGTAGTTGTACCTTCATAACTTCCTTTGGCAGCTTATTCCATACATGCAGCACCTTCTGTGAGAAAATTTGCCCCTCAGGTCCCTTTAAATCTTTCCCCTCTCATCTTAAGCCTATGCCCTTTAGTTTTGGGATCCCAAACCAAATCAATCTCTCCTCATACATCAGTCTTCACATCCCAGGCTCTGCAATAGTCCTGTGTTAATTTGTACCAGGAGTGCATTGAGTTGGGAGGCCATGTTGCAGCTGTACACGACATTGGTTAGGGCTTTTGTTTGAAGAACATGCGGTGTCTGTTTGCCATGTATGTTGCTAGCATATGGCACAGATGTGACATTGACATAACCTAGTGCCATACATCAACATGTTCACCGCTTGACTATTCAGTGCCAACAGCCATGGTGAACTTTGTGGTTTTTCAGTCGATGCTAAAGAAGCAAGTCAAGGCCAAGATAATATCTTTGTAAGTTCTCGCTATATCAGCAATACATTAGCAAGTAAAGGAGAGATGCTGGGTAATGAGGAAAGTAAGTTAACACTCAAAATAAGCCATGAGCAATGAGTTTCATCCTGTGCACATACCCGGTAGGAACATAGCAGTGGAAAGTGATTTTTGGCTGAAAAAATAATGATTGGTGAGTGATTCATTAGGAGTTAATCCAAGATCGCATATGATGATGTGATGAGGCTTGTCTTTTACGGATTGTGAACGAAGAGCGCAGTCAGTCATTGCTGTTGGAGCATATAGTGAGACGCTAGTAAATGAACTTTCCAATGGAAGCCCAGAGAAACAAGTAGTAAGCTGCACCCACCAGAGAACTTCTCAGACTTTGAGCCAGGAAATGTTGCCATATAGTTTCTCCCCAAGACATGGAGGAATCATGACCTGCATATAAATGAGGTGAGATTGCCTCATGAAGAGATACAAATGTATGGAAATAAGGTGTTCCATGCTGATTTGTGAGGTTCTTGTCAGGCTGTTTAAAGCTTGACGGGAAAATTGGACTTTCTTCTCCTGGCATCAAAAATTAGACTTTTCATTTTCACTATATTCTCCACACTGCCATCCATTAACCATAACATTCAAGGGCAGGAAAAATATTACCCACTGATTTTAGACAGTAAATGAATTCACAGTAAAAAAAAAAATCAAAGCAAGTCACATTAACTCCATTCAGTCTTGCTCATTCTCCAAAAACATGGATAAAAACATATTTTGAGTATCTCATGTCTTTTGTAAACTGGCTACTTGCTTCTGTTACTCCTTCCAACTGCTAGAACTTGATGTAATACATATATTCATTACCTACAGCCTGTGGGCATTTATTAAAAAGAAAATTTATTCAAGTTCACTTGTTTCTAAAACAGAATTAAACCTAACTGAATTTAAATATCTTTTCATAAGAAAAATAAAGATCCCAAACTGTAAGAAGCCTGAGCCCTCCTGGGGAAAGATCTCCCCCTGCATCTCTAACATTAGATGCTCCGAGTAGCAAAAAAAATGTGTTGATGAATTACCTTCCATGTTTTCCCCTTCCCTCTTAGGAGGTGCTTCAGTTTTTCATTGATTTTCTTAGACTTCGTAGCTGAGATCAGGATCTTCTCCAGGGGACCAATCCAGATTCTCTGCCTACTGAAATGTATTTAACTCTCTTGTCTGAGAAATAGTTTCTTTAATCATTTTGAACAATCTATATTCTGACACTTCCTTGCATCTATGTTGTCGATTCCCATCACATTTTTGATTTTTCTTTTAGATGTTTAATTCTCCTGGCCTTGTTTATCCAGTGCTCATTCCAGCTCATTTTATTTCCATTGTGGTTAAATAGAGAAGAATACTTGTGATTAGCTTCTCTTTATGTAAATAGAAAGGGCTGCTTTTTTTAAAAAAAAAAGTTCCTACAATTATTACATTCTGAAAATGGCACTTGTCACTTTTGTGTAACTCAAAAGTGATTTTTTTTTAAGCTGCTCAAGCAAATTAGTTAACCTGTCTTTAAACTGAGCAGCAATTATAAAAGAAACCACCTCTGAGGATTAAGTTACAGGGAATAAGTAGATCATTTGAATTCTGCTGTCAGTTATAGTCCTATGACAGTAATTCTTCACAATTTCATATTACACCACATAAAAATGATTGAATTGAGCCCTATGTTAATTTGTACCCAGAGTGCATTGAGTTGGGAGTCATGTTGCAACTGTACAGGACATTGGTTAAGGCTTTTGGAATATGCCATTCAATTCTGATCTCTTTGCTATAGGAAAGATATTGTGAAGCATGAAAGAGTTCAGAAAAGATTGGGAAGGATGTTGCCAGGGCTAGAATATCTGAGGTGTAGGGAGAGGCCGGGTAGGCTGGGGCTGTTTTCCCTGGAGCATTGGAGGCTGTGGAGTAACCTTATACAGGTTTATAAAATCATGAGGGGCATGGATAGGGTAAATAGGTAAGGTCTTTTCCCCTGGTTACGGTAGTCCAAAACTAGAGGGCGTATGTTTACAGTGAGAGTGGAAAGATTACAAGGGACCTAAGGGACAACTCTTTCACACAAAGCATGGTGCATGTATGGAATGAGCTGCCAGAGGAGCTGGTGGAGGCTGGTATCCCTCAAAGTTGCCACCCAATTGGATAGGGTTGTTAAGAAAGCATATGGTGTTTTGGCTTTCATTAACAGGGGGATTGAGGTTTTGCTGCAGCTTTACAAGTCCCTGGTGAGACCACACTTGGAATATTGTGTCCAGTTCTGGTCGCCCTACTATAGGAAAGATACAGAGGCTTTGGAGATGGTGCAAAGAAGGTTTACCAGGATGCTGTCTGGACTGGAGGGCTTGCCTAATGAAGAAAGGTTGAATAAGCTCGGACTTTTGTCTCTGGAGAGAAGGAGGAAGAGAGGAGACCTGATCGAAGTGTACAACATAATGAGAGGAATAGATAGAGTCAATAACCAGAGACGTTTCCGCAGGGCAGGATGGACTGGTATGAGGATTCATAGTTTGAAGACATTTAGGAGGAAGGTATAAAGGAGACGTCAGAGGTAGGTTCTTTACACAGAGAGTTGTGAATACATGGAATGTGTTGCCAGTGGTGGTGGTGGAAGTAGAGTCATTGGGGACATTTAAGCGACTGCTGGACATGCACATGGATAGCAGTGAGTTGAGGGGTATGTAGGTTAAGTTACTATATTTTGCATTAAGATTAAATCTCAGCACAATATCGTGGGCCAAAGGGCCTGTTCTGTGCTGTACTTTTCTATGTCTATAATTGTAGCCTTTAGAAGGCATCTGGATGAGTCTATGAGTAGGGAGTGTTTAGAAGGAGATGGGCCAAATGCTGGAAAAATTGGACTAGATCTATTTAGGATATCTGGTTGGCATGGACGAGTTGGATCAAAGGATCTGTTTCCATGTTGTACGATTCTGTGACTCTCAGACCATGACATCAAAATGGGTCGCGTCTAGTGCTCCTGAGATAAGTGGGCTGGAAAGTTAGCTGTGCTAGTCTACCAGCATTCTTGTCTTTTGTCATTTAGTGTAGCAATTGTCCAAGTTTTAAGTTTTCATGACCCATTGGCACCCTTTGTTTGACATGAAATAGGTCCTGTTTTACTTGGATAGAGTGCACACCATATGAATTGTGGCGTACATGTAGCATTTCTGATGGGAAATGAACTTGGTAGTTGCCTTTTGCTATTGAATCCTGTATTAAATTTTAAAATCAATTTTTGTTTCACAGAGCACAGAAGAAATCTCCAGCTAAATATCTTGTATCTCACTCTCAGATACGTTTCCATTAAGTTGCCTCATCAAATGGTTCAAGTGAGATCAATTGTACCCATTTTCTTCAGCATCAAGGAATTGGCATTTGGAAGATTTTCTTTTGTGCACTGAAGCATATTGACAGAGTCACATAGTTTTACTGAAAATGTTAAGACTGCTTAGAGTATTTAGACTATTGTTTGTAAACTACACATCTGCAGTTGCAACTTTGATTTGGGTGAGCTGTGGGGCCCAGTATTACTTATTGCTTGAATTCTACCTGTTTCAACGTGGGGATTATTCTCTGAGTATAGTTAGTGGTAGTAAACTAGTATAATCCAATTATAATCCTTAGTATAGCTTATTAACATTCAAGGCAAATGCAAAATATGCTATTTAATGCTACCACCTGCCATAGGTGGTGCAAATAGCAGAAACAAGTCAACATAATCATCAAGTGAAATGAAGCAATGACCTGTATAAAGATTGTGCTGTAGGAATTAAAATCAGTACTCTGTATGACAAAATAAGGGTTTTATTCTATTTTTAAATTAATCTATCCCAGCAGTGTGTCTCTTTCTCACATGCTCTCACACATAGTCCCCGTAGCCTCTCCATCTCCTCCTCCCAGTCTTCCATTCCCCTCCCACAACCTTATAACAGAAAGGTCCATTTCTTTGCTAAATATCATCCCTGCAAATGAACCATCTGCACATGCTCACTGTCATACTCAGAACATAATAATCTTAGCTGTGCAGATGCAACCTGACAAAGGAGATATCTGTTCCAGTTTATGATGTCACTGGGTATGATATGAAGCATATGTCTAGTATAGACAGAATAGATCGAGTGAATCCTTAGAAGAGGATAAAGGCAGTAGGAGTATACTTACAAGGGAAATCAGGAGGGGGAAAAAGGGACATGAGATAGCTTTGGCAAATAGATTTAAGGAGAATCCAAAGGGTTTTTACAAATACATTAAGGACAAAAGGGTAACTAGGGAGAGAATAGGACCCCTCAAAGATGAGCAAGGCGGCCTTTGTGTGGAGCCACAGAAAATGGGAGAGATACTAAACGAGTATTTTGCATCAGTATTTACTGTGGAAAAGGACATGGAAGATATAGAATGTAGGGAAATAGATGGTGATACCTTGCAAAATATCCATATTACAGAGGAGGAAGTGCTGATGTCTTGAAATGCGTAAAGGTGGATAAATCCCCAGGACCTGATCAGGTGTACCCTAGAACTCTGTGTGAAGCTAGAGAAGTGATTGCTGGGCCTCTTGCTGAGATATTTGTATCATTGATAGTCACAGATGAGGTGCGGGACAACTGGAGGTTGGCTAACGTGGTGCCACTGTTTAAGAAGGGTGGTAAGGATAAGCAGGGAACTATAGACCAGTGAGCCTGACCTCGATGGTGGGCAAGTTGTTGGAGGGAATCCTGAGGGACAGGATATACATGTATTTGGAAAGGCACGGACTGATTAGGGATAGTCAACATGGCTTTGTGCGTGGGAAATCATGTCTCACAAACTTGATTGAGTTTTTGGAAGAAGTAGCAAAGAGGATTGATGAGAGCAGAGCAGTAGATGTGATCTATATGGACTTCAGTAAGGCGTTCTGTAAGGTTCCTCTTGAGAGACTGGTTCGCAAGGTTAGATCTCATGGAATACAGGGAGACCTAGCCATTTGGATACAGAACTGTCTCAAAGGTAGAAGACAGAGGGTGGTGGTGGGTTGTTTTTCAGATTGGAGGCCTGTGACTAGTGGAGTGCCACAAGGATAGGTGGTAGGTCCTCTACTTTTTGTCATTTATATAAATGATTTGGATGTGAGCATAAGAGGTACGGTTAGTAAGTTTGCAGATGACACCAAAACTGGAGGTGTAGTGGACAGCGAAGTAGGCTACTTCAGATTACAGCAGGATCTTGACCAGATGGGCCAATGAGCTGAGAAGTGGCAGATGGAGATTAATTTAGATAAATGCGAGGTGCTGCATTTTGGGAAAGCAAATCTTAGCAGGACTTATACACTTAATAGTAAGGTCCGAGGGAGTGTTTCTAAACAAAGAGACCTTGGAGTGCAGGTTCATAGCTCTTTGAAAGTGGAATCACAGGTGAATAGGATAGTGAAGAAGGTATTTGGTATGCTTTCTTTTATTGGTCAGAGTATTGAGTACAGGAGTTGGGAGGTCATGTTGCAGCTGTACAGGACATTGGTTAGGCCACTGTTGGAATATTGCAAGCAATTCTGGTCTCCTTCCTATCGGAAAGATGTTGTGAAACCTGAAAGGGTTCAGAAAAGATTTACAAGGATGTTGCCAGGGTTGGAGGATTTGAGCTATAGGGAGAGACTGAACAGGCTGGGGCTGTTTTCCCTGGAGCATCAGAGGTTGAGGGGTGACCTTATAGAGGTTTACAAAATCATGAAGGGCATGGATAGGATAAATAGACAAAGTCTTTTCCCTGGGCTGGTTAAGTCCAGAACTAGAGGGCATAGGTTTAGGGTGAGAGGGGAAAGATATAAAAGCGACCTAAGGTGCAACCTTTCAACACAGAGGGTGGTACGTGTATGGAATGAGCTGCTAGAGGAAGTGGTGGAGGCTGGTATAATTACAGCATTTAAGAGGCATTTGGATGGGTATATGAATAGGAAGGGTTTGGAGGGATATGGGCCGGGTGCTGGCAGGTAGGACTAGATTGGGTTGGAATATCTGGTTGGCATGGATGGGTTGGACCTAAGGGTCTGTTTCATGCTGTACATCTCTATGACTCTATGGCTCACAAATGCGCTATTGGCCATAGTGAACTAAAAACTGCAAAGTTAGTTTGAAATGCCTGCTTTAAACTTTTTTGATTTACCCTCCCCAATATTCATGGACTAAAATATAATGCTAGTTCTATCTTCGATAATGTATTTTGTTATGATCTCAGCTAATGGTACAATTAGGGAACTCGGATACCAGGATGAAACCTAGCTGGATGGATCACCCCACTTAACATTTAAATTTTATTTACTGTGGTACTTCACTGAAAAATAAACATAACGCTACAAATGTTTTCTCACAAAACTGTTTACTACGTGCAATAAACAATATAACAAATATGCAAATAATCTAAAAGCAGAACAGGATGAGAGATTTTGAAACAAAGTTACAGCTATTTCCCTATGCCATTATTTGTGTTCCAAATCCAGATAAATTATCTTTCCATGTCAAATCTTTTAGGTTTGATTTAATGGCTTCTGTGTAGTTCGTTTCTGTGAAGTGTGAAATATTGCATGAGTACTCTCAATACTGAAATACTCAATACTCTTAATAATCTGCTGAATTCTAAACAAATACTCCTGATCTGGAAATTTTACAAGTTGAACATTTACACTAAGGTAATAGAGCTTTCCTTGAACTGTCCTATAATCCTTTATAGGAAAGAAACTATATTTGTTGTTGACCCACTTCAGATCTCCTTCAAAACTGCCATAAAACTGTTAAATTTGGGCTTTTCTAAACTAAAATCAATCAATTATTTTAAACCAAAAGCATGCTAATGTCTTTCAATGTTTACTTCCTGTTGTGAAGTGAAACTACACTGTTGGTAACACTCTGCATTGCAAATTTTCATCACATTCTCAAGGGCAACTAGGGATGGGCAAAAGATGATGGTTAACCACCAATGCCCACATCCCACAAGTGAATAATTTTAAATTAAAACTGAGCTAAAAAATCCTAAAACATTAGAGTGATGCAAAACATAGCTGAAAACAACAATCTTCCATTAACACTCCAGGGAGTTTGCAGTCACCTGCTGTCTGACACAGAGTCAAAGTTTGCTGCACTGATAAAGCACAGCAGGTCAGGTAGCATCTGAGGAGCAGGAGATTCGACGTTTCAAGTATAAGCCCTTCATCAGGAATACTTATGCCCAAAACAATAACTCTCCAGCATCTCGGATGCTACCTGACCTGCTGCGCTTTTCCAGCACCACACTTTTTGATTCTGATTTCTCCAGCATCTGCAGTCTCACTTTCTCCCTCCTTGCTCTCTGACACATACTAAATTAGATCGCTGACTTGGAAAGACTCTTTGACCTTTTTTGTTAGCCTCTGCACACAGGTAACCAAAAAGCAAATGACATTAATTTGAAATCCAAACTTTCACAGAATGATATTGATATCTCTAAAGCACAAATGATCATTTGCAGTATTTACCTGAATTGCAAATATGAAACTCAAACTAAATGTGATTCAAATTCTAGAGAAGCATTTTTCTCAATTACATGATGAGGAACAATATTCTTCTCTTTCTCCCATGGTTTAACATGGATTACACAGAACCTACAATCAATATTTCTTTTTAATTAGTTGGCCAAGCATGCCACAGAAAGAGTGAGTGGTTGGTAGTCAGTGCAGATGGTGTGTCACAGAGCAGGTTTAGAAATGTGAGAGAAAAAAAATGATGAGCACAGCCAAAGCAGTTTCCTGGAAGAAAGGGAGAGTGAAGTGTGTCTGCTGAGATGGCATGTGCTGTCTCTGTGTCACCTGTTTTAATCTGGTTGCACAGTGTCTGGGAGCAGGTCATCCCTAAATTGTTGAATAATGTTTGATTCAGATGCATTTACAGTTTAGAAAAAGTAAACCGTTATTTGTTGCCGAGGTGTAATAGTTAATTTGAAGAGCTGCAGTGTTGTTAACTGTCAGCACGTTGGTCAGTGTTTGCAGTGTTGTTTACCCAAGGACAATTAGTTTCTAATTATCCTTGGTAAAGCACAGTAATTAGTCTGCTGTGTGCTCTGAAAGGGACAAAACAGATTTCATACAGATCCACAGCAAGGCATATGTTGTCCATGACATGCTATACTGTTTCAATCCTGAGAAACTCGAGCATCCTCAGTGATCACTGTGTGGGAGACCCGCTTTTTTTCTAATTGGAATTTGGTATCTTAGTATTGAAGAAATTATTAAAAATAATGACCAAAGTTTTGTTGCAAACTATTTTAATTTAAGTTGTGTATCTCCTATGTGCCAAATAACAAAGTGCCCAGAGTGAGCGCAGGAATTACAAGATAGGTTGGAAGCTGTGAGTGGGAGATCTCCTTAGGTGATGAGGTTGTGTATAGTCTGGGAGATGATGATTTGGTAATGGAGTGTGAGGTCATGGTCGAGGGGGGTGGTAGGAGGAGGTGTCTTCAAGTTGGTGTCTGGCTTCAGCAATGTAGAGGTCAGTGTGCCAAACTACCGCTGCACCCCCATTATCCGCTGGTTTGATGGTGTGGTTGGGGTGGGAGTGGAAGGAATGGAGGGCTGCATGTTGTGAGGGTGAGAGCTTGGAGTGGGTGAGACGGTTGGACAGGTTGAGGCGGTCGATGTCACGGCAGCAGTTTGAAATGAAGAGGTCAAGGGCAGGTAGCAGGCCAGCACTGGATGTCCAAGTGGATGGGGTGTGTTGGAGGTGAGAGAAGGGGTCCTCGGTGGGTGGGGGGATATCTGGGTTAAAAAAGTAGGCACGGACCTGGAGATGGCGGAAGAAACGTTCAAGGCCGCAGCATGTGTTGAACTTATTAATCTGGGATCTTAGAGGGATAAAGGTAAGGTGAAGCCTTTACTGAGGACTAAACATTCGTCCTCAGTGAGGGGGAGGTCTGAGGGAATGGCGAAGACTCGGCAAGAATGGGAGCTAGGACCTGGAGTGGGGCTGGAGTTCAAGATGGGGGCAGAGAGAGTGGCTTCAGTGGGTGTGGCTATGGGATCAGCAGTGACATCACCAAAGGAGGTGATGCTTAGAAAGGGGGTGGAAGTGGGACTTTTAGTTAAATTAATGAGGTGGAAGTGACATCACGGGCAGGGAGGGCAATGTTATGTTGGGTACTCGGCTGCTGACTTCACTAATGGGAACTACTAGCAGGGAGGAAATGACTGCTGCAGTGTCAAATACAGGGAAAACTGCTTTTCCAGGAAAACACACTCAACTCTGATCTCCAGCACCTGCAGACCTCATTGTCTCCGTGTGAAGACACGTACACATGCTTTGTGAAATACTGCAACATTCTGGTAGACGCTGCAGAACAATGTTTCAAGGTGGTAACCACTTGGTTCTGAAGAAAAGATGTATTAAATAAGCTGACATTATAGCAATGAAACCCCTTAATCAAGAATCCCTACAGTGTGGAAACAGGCCCTTCGACCCGACAAGTCCACACCAACTGTCCGAAGAGTAACCCACCCAGACCCAGTGCCCTATTCTAATACTCTTGACTAATGCCTCTAACCCATACATCCCTGAACATGATGGGCAATTTAGCATAGCCAATTCACCTAAACTATACATCTTTGGATTGCGGGAGGAAACTGGAACACCCGGAGGAAACCCGCGCAGACATGGGGAGGATATGCAAACTCCACATAAACAATTGCCCAAGGCTGTGCTGTGAGGCAGCAGTGTTAACTGAGCCACTGTGTCAGACCTATTTATGATTCGGAGATGCTGGTGTTGGACTGGGTGGGTACATTGGGGAAACCGAGCAAAGGCTACGACAACTGATGAATGGGCACCGCACAACAATCAACAGACAGGAGGGTTCCCTCCCAGTTGGGGAAAACTTCAGTGGTCCAGGACATTCAGCCTCGGACCTTCGGGTGACCATCCTCCAAGGTGGACTTCGGGACAGGCAGCAGAGGAAAGTGGCCGTGCAGAGGCTGATAGCTAAGTTCGGTACCCGTAGGGAGGGCCTCAACCGGGACCTTGGGTTCATGTCACATTACAGGTGATCACCATTGCACTATACACACACACACAGATATTCCTACACACACACACACTCTCACATACACACGGACACAGATACACACAGACGCGCACACAGACACCCACACACACCCTTATAGACACACACACTCCCACACATGCACCCCCTCACAGACTTAAGACACTGCACTCACGACACACACACACTTTCTCACACTCACAACACCCACCCCAGACACACACACACACACAGACAGACGAAGACCCACATGCACACATATATTTTGTGTGGTGGATTTTTTTGGTACTTTCAGAGTTACATTGCACTTTGCTCAAAAACCACATACATTCATGTAGAACTCTGAGCTCAAAAACTGCATGAATTTATGTAAAACTCTGTTATCTCACTTTTTAGATTGGAATCAATCTAAACATCAGGTCATAGACAGAGAACACAGGGGACTAACACCTTCAACATATTGTCTAGCTATCACCATTGTTAACAGCTAACCCGAGAATGCAACTTTTAAAAAAAAGGGTTTTGTGATTTACACATGAAAGAAGTGAAACTATCACTGTATTCTAACAGATGAAAGGCTTAACAGACAATCAATTTTTCAATGTATAATTTCAGTTACATCACACTGCAAATTTTTGCTATAAATTCTGTGTTACGATCGAGCCCTCCACTATCACCTGATGAAGGAGCGTCGCTCCGAAAGCTAGTGTGCTTCCAATTAAACCTGTTGGACTATAACCTGGTGTTGTGTGATTTTTAACTTTGTAGACCTATTTATGACTGCTACCTCGAGATTTTATAACTACTCTCCTATGCCACGGCAAAGAAATTTAGCTCCTAATTTGCTGATTTTTTTTCCCAATCCTGCATAATGCAATTGAGTGGAAAATATATAGAGGAAGTTCCAAGTTTTAGAAATCCGTTAAAAACCTAAATGCATGTTGGAAAATGAGTAGTTACAAAGCCTCCTGGTTCTCCACATACAATAAGCTAAGTAGGAAAGGAGTGAAAAACTAAGTGTGGAGCTAGCTGCTTATTCCCTAGTGCATCCCTAGAATGAGATAATTGTGTTAATTCATAATTGATAATTGACTTGACCATCCTTGACCTATTGTTTCCTCTACTTTAAAAATAATTAATTTTACTTTGATGTGATCATTTTCCAGCCACAGGGGAGGTTGGTCACCCATTGATGCTACCCGTTACAGAGCTTCTCCTGTGTACCTGACGACCGTTGTGCGCTGAACTTTTCTCGATTTGTTTGTGCTTTTTTTATCCTTGCTAAAGTCAGCTATATCTTAACTGTGGAGTAGACTCTAAGAGATTGGTGTGGGTCTTGTAATATAAGTCTTCCAGAAATGTTAGAATTTATGGCGCAGTTTTCATTTTGTAAATTGTTGCATGCTTCTGGCTTTGATAGCATCTGCTGTGGTTCAATTTCAGTTGATTAAATTTTCTGTTTCTCAATGACATTGGCACTGGATTTCAAAATACGTATCAGACATGGACCTTTTCTGTGAGGTGGGCACAAATGCTTGTTCCATCTGCTAGGCTACGGAAGAAACGTGTAACCAGTATCACGAGAGAGTAAATTGAGAATGATTAAATTTCCAATGTTAACATGCAGGCAAAAAAGATAAACAATTCCTTCTGTTAATGAGTATGGGTTTCTGATACACACCTGGAAGAAAGTTGAAGAAGAAATATTGAAATTCTTAAGAATCAATTTTATGGAATTGGGAGGAATTCGCTTTCTGGGAATCACATAGTAGAAATTGGTATTTTTGAACCCAGATTGACACTGAATGCTGTTAATAGAGGATATGTGTTTGTTTTACAATATGCACAAAATTGTTTTAGTTTTATAGTCCACTGGCGAATCGTTAGCATTGTTCTGTAGATTCATGAGGGAAGTAATGAGATTGCAGTGGTTACATAAATGTAATCCCTGATGTAAAAGGATTCTGTTTCATTGCATCCTGTTAATTTTAAGATGCTGAGTTCTTTTTTATAAATTCTTTGCAAAGAAAGTGATATATAACAAAAAAAAATAACCATTTAAAATCTGGATCACTTTGACTTTTAACAAAATATTGTTCAATATCTTCAATGTGGCTAGTATCCATTTCAAGTGAAAAGGTAAAATCACCATAGTCTTACCAGAGCATAGAGCTACTCTCACATTAGAGGGAGGTGACTGGTGGTGGTCTAACCTGAAGGTCAACCCTATCTTCAGGAAAGAGGAAGGGTCGAGAAGAAGACTCCTCCATGGTAACTTCAGCTGGTGTGGCAAGTTACACATATTTATAAAGGTGTAGGCAATAACATGTATCACAATTCAGTCACATATTACATACAGGTATTCTATTCAGCCTTTCTAAAATTAGGTAAACCAGGAAATTCTTCACTTAAAAATCAAAACTCTTGTTTGAAAATAGGAAAAACATAACCTGGAGATGGCATATCATACAAATTGATGGCCCGAAAACTTGCATTCTTTTAAAGAAAAACCAATTTTTAAAAAAAGCATTAAAAAAAAACAAAAGAACTGGGATAACGGAAATCAGAAACAAAAACATAAATTGCTCAGAAAAACTCAGTAGGTCTGGCAGCATCTGTGGAGAGAAATCAGTTAATATTTCGGGTCTTGTGATCCTTCTTCAGAAGCTGCCAGACGTGCTGAATTTTACCAGCAATTTCTGTTTTTTTTTTTGTTTTTTTCAAAAAGCATTGCTTAGTTTCCTTAACCTGTGTCAGATGTTGATGGAGAATGTGTTTAAACAGCTTGGGAAGAGACCTTGTTGTATATAATTTATGTTCCTTCACACAGATTTGGTCTTGAATAGTGATGCAATTAAAGTATCCATTTTTGTCAGTCATTTCTTGCCAATTTAAAATTTTTTTTTTGCAATACCTCTTTGCAAGAGCGAGTCAAGTTCATTATAATCCTTAAAAGCAATGTGTGGAAATACAAAAATATACCAGTCCTCCAAAAACCATTTCAGGTAATCTGATTCAACCTACAGTTGAAAAGGAAAATACACAGTCCATTTTGTGTGTTCCTTATTTGAGTTTCTCACCAAATGGCTGGTGACAAAAGTGTTGATTACCTTCCCTGGATTTCCGTTCCAAACATTCATCACTGCCAGCCTTCTTTGAAATGCACAATACCAATGACTGAACACATCGGAGGCCTTCTATCTATGATGTTGGATCGTGATCTGTAGGCAACCAACCAGGTTGAGTGCTGTGGCATGTTAAACATTGATTGAATTGTGTAAATGCGGTTCCTATGTTTTTGTTGTCATTTGCTTTTTACAACCAGTTCCCGGGAGACCTTCCCAGGTTAGTGCAGTTTACTTCAAATTGTCAAGCTCCTGAGTGAGTGAGGGATGAACAGGCATCACCGTCCTCTCTGTTGGTCACAATGAGTTTAGTTTACAAAGAATTCCTTGTGTATAGACCAAATGAACTTGTGTTTCAAAAGGAGTTAATTTAGCCAGCCTTTCTTGAGTTAACCAAAAGAGTGAAGATTAAATGAAAGAACATTGGGGTCTTTACTATAGTTGTTACTGGTATGTTGATGTTGGTAGTTGAACTGTCGACTTTAGGACCCTTATTTTTGCAGGTCTTTTTCCTTTCCATACCCGTGTTGCAAGAGTATTTAATGACTGGTGTGAGTCTAGAGTCAATGTGGTTCACTCCTAACTGCCTTCTGGATAATTAGGGATGGGCAATTAATGCTGATGATGCCCTGAATGAATTCAAAAGAATCTCAAAAGCTATGACTTTCCCAACATACTAGTCCACACATTGGAATGTCAGGTCACAAATACATGTAAACCAGCATGGAAGCACATTTTTATTCCCAGTTTGTGTTTATTGTCAGGGAAGACACAAGTATGTCTCAAGCACAGACAGCTACCATTATTTTTCCTGTCATGTTCATGGACTGAGGTACTCACAGGGAATTACAGGTCAGTTTGTAGTGCATTTCTCTTTTTTTTGAAGTTGTTTTTGACATCTGTAGGTATGACAGTCCAGAGTTCCTCTCCAGATCGCCACTGGATCTACAGTTGCAGCTGTTTTGGCTGTATCAGTCCTCTGTTTTTCTTTAAAAAAACAAACTCATGTATGCAACATCCTTGAGTGCTGTATGGCCACGACATGGTGTGCCTCAGTGCATGGCTTCTGTGAGGTAGCCATGGTTGACAACACGTGACAGTGGCATTCAGTAAGTATGCTTCATCGTGTTGTTGAATGGCTTTGCTCATTGTATAAGGATTTAAAGAATCACACAGCACATGGGAAAGTCATTGAGCCCATCCGACTCGTGCTGGCTCTTGGTTGGAATTATCCAACGCAGCCCACTAGTTCCCTCTTTTCCTATTTTTGTGTATTTTTTTCCTTTGCAATTATTTGTCCAATTCTTGTATTGAATGCTGCTATTGAATCTGCTTCCATTGACTTGTTTGGCAACATCTTCAAAGCAGAACTTGCTGTGATTTTTCTCTTTTCAAAAGGACATTTCCTCATGTCCTTTTGCTAATAGTCTTAAACCTGTATTAATTAAACCATATGTCACTGGAAATGGGTTCTGTTTAATTACTCTCTCAAAATCACAAAATGTTCTAACGATGTCTGTTAAGTGTCACATTATCTTTCTCTTTTAAGAAATGCAACCCCAATTTTTTCATTCTGTCTACATAACTGAAATCCAACATTATCCAGTTTAAGACTATTAGCAAAAGGACATGAGGAAATGTCCTTTTGAAAAGAGAAAAATCACAGCAAGTTCTGCTTTGAAGATGTTGCCAAACAAGTCAATGGAAGCAGATTCATTAAGGCATTGTCTTAAATCTCCACAATATCCTCACCAAGGCCTTAACATCCTTCCAAAAGCATGATGCCATTGATCAGACAAAATTCTCCAGCTGAGGCCTAACCAGTGTTTCTTTAGGTTTTATTAGCAATACCTTCCTTGCTTATGTTCTCCTCCCTGTATTGCCTCGAAGACAAGTAGATCCTTGCAAACATATGGAGAACAACACTGTACAATAGCACTCCAGTGTGGTTACAATACCCATACAATTATAGCAAGGATCTTTTATTCTCATACTCCAGTGTCCTTACAATAAAGGCTAACGTGCCTTTGCTGTAGCTGTTTGCTGACTTTGTGTCCCTTGTTTTATGATTTTGTTTCAAACTGAACTTTTTAGCAGCATTTAAAATTGCTTTACTGCAGGGGCCTAGTAAGGCTGCCTTTGGGTTGCTGGGCAAGAAACAACACACGAGGCAAAAAGTGAACCGAAGAAGCTAGGAGCAGAGGAAGGATGAATGTATTGTTAACGAACCTGTATGAAGTAGGTGATTCTTTCATATGGTCACCATTACTGAGACAAATTTATTTTTATTTCCGGATTTATGAATTGAATTTGAATTCCAGCAGTTGGTGAGCTGGGATTTGAATCTGCTTCCCAGACCATTAAGCAGGGCTCTGGATTGTATTAACCTCACACCACTAGCTCATTTCCTCCATTTTCCAGCCATTGTCATTAATTTGGACAGTATCTCTGATGTCTTCCACCAGGATGCATGTCCCTTTCCAATGTAGTGGCTGTGTTTAGTGTCAGAAGATGGAATTTCCACCCTCCTTCATCTCCCCACATTCAATAATGCCTGATTTACTTTTAATAAACCTTTGCTACAACATGTAGCTTTGTTCTGTGTAAACAGGTGCATGCACCAGCTTCATTATTACCATCTAGTTTCTAGCTCATTGGGTCTCTCCCTACAATTCATTTCAACCTTTGAACTGTATCTCAGGTCTCCTTGATGTCTTGGGGGATATCTTTCTGTGTTTCCCAATTGCTGTCAGTCGCAGACTAAGACTCATCTCCATATTGATTGTGACTTCTCACGACTGAAGACCCAGTTTTCACCAGGCAGTTTTCTCAGATTCCCCTGTTTTTAAGATGTCAATATAATTCCTCATGAAAAAGATTGCAGCACTTCTGTAGTTTTGCCAGTAGATGTCTCCAAATACCACAAAATAAGCTTTTTGAGCACATTGCTTTATGTTAAATTTCAATAAATGAGAAGACATTTGTGAAGCATTTCCACATTGTTCCTTCAGGTTAAATTTTCTTTATTGTTCACATTGATAATTCTAGGTGCATTCAGTAGGCTTTAAAAGCAAGTTTAATGAAATGTTCTTTTAATTTTGTTTTCTAAGTTCTCTTTTTAAGCCTTGGAACATCTGTCAAAAAATAAGCAGTTGATTGTCACTTGGGCATTTTAGAGGGTCAATTAATGAATTATTGGAGAAGTGGTGAGATGGGAAGGATTACTTCTTCACCTGGATAAATGTATCTTCCTAGGGGGTTAACCAAATAGGATATCTGGCGACTATGGAGATGTTCTCAAGCTGCTGTTTTTAGTGCTCGGATGATGACCTTATTAGAATGGCTAATCGAAAGAAAGGAGCAAATTAAAGAAACTAGATTGAATTTGTTTTTGTTAAAAATTTGCTGGATACATATGATGCAGAAGTAAATAATTGACATATGTTGGCAAAAGCAGAAACCAAAAAATGCTATTGCATATTGGTGTTCATGTGTGTAAATACATGGACAGACAATGGTTTACTCTGTTCTGGAAATAGCTAGATATCTTGTCATGATCTCAGACTGTTTTTAAAAAAACAAGTCATAGCTTTTCACTGGCTTTATACCTGTGATTTACAACAGCACCAGGATCGGTCTGTTTACTGATGTCATTCACTGAAGAACGCATCCAACTCCACCCCCCCCCCCTTTACTGAATCATTCAGTATAAAGTAAGCAATAATTCAAGACTTCCAAATTAGAATTGAAAGAAATTGGATGGCTTTTGTGTTTTCTGTCATTTCAAGTCAAAATTAAATCTAAATCCATGTTGCAGTTTGTTAACCTTGGTGAAGTTTTGTTTTTAATCTTGCCGGTGCTGAATTCTTGCTTCCTGAGATTACCTCGGGAGCCTTGCTAGTTATTGGTTTGCTTGCAATTAGATAATGCATGGAAACATTGAGATGCAAACTCAAGCATGCTATTATATAAAGAATCAAGTTGCCATCAGTGTATGTAACATTGTTTATATTTGCTGCATTGCAGCCCTCTCAAAGTAGGATTGCTCAATGAAAATGCAGTGTTGAAGGTTGACATAAATGTTTTTTTTGAACAATGATGCTTTGTGAGACTAACAGCAGTGATACTTATATTGAAGATGAAGTTGGTTACCTATCAATAACAATAATGCAAATTCAAAATATATTTAAAGAATTTTGCCTCAAGATGATCAAAGGTGATGAAAGGGACTACAGTGTATAATTGCAAGGATTTATTTTCCTTTAGATGCACAGCAACTGTAAAGCGAGGTTGCAATTTAAATAAAGACCTTCTTTTGAATCCCTGTTGGCTGAGTTGTGAGAGATGTTAATTGTCTCTTTCTTCAGATGTAAACTGACCTCCATTTACAACAGCTTTAAAAAGATATTTTAACGTTTGCATATTTTTTGTGTGTTTTGTCTCGACCAGTTAATGATATAGCTTACAAAGCAAATAATGTTTTTCTCTGCTAAAATAATGCAGCTATTTTCTCAATAGAACTGTGCTCGTATTGCTTTATTGGATGGAGTGGAATGGAAAGTGACATGCTGAGAGTTTCTACAGCTTTGGGCACAGATTCCAGCACAATTAGCTGGAAAAGATTGTGAAAGACTTTTTAATAAAAATTGTAAATACACAAAACCAATTGCATTTGCCTTTACTATGATGCTTCACGCTTTTGTAAAGTGTGGCACAGAAACACTGAGAAGCAAGCTTTTTCATTAGCTTCTTAGTAAGGTAAATATTTTGATATTGAGTACAAGACTTAAGGTTTAAGATTTTTAGATTTAAACCAAACTAAATGGTTTAGTATAATGTTTAAGTCATTTTTGGTCATTTTAAATCTGGTTACTCATAGTCCTTCTTAAAGCAAAATGATTATTATTACTGACAAATCCTCTTTTTGTCTTGTATTAATAAAACTGGACAAACTTAAATACTCTTGAGTGGAAGTGTTTGAAAAAACAAAATTATTATATTCCATTATGTTGCCCATTTACTCTAGTTTATTGAAGATTTTATGTCTTGTGAACCTAAAATTGGTTTACTAGAAACTTGAACTGTACCATAACTTCAAATCTGAGTACAGTTTCCTGATTGCATTGAAGTGCAGATACAAGGTATTGTAACTTCAAGAATAAAATAATTGAAGTAATAAATGTAAGCTTAGAGTCCAACTATTACTGAATATTTGCACATCAGTTTGCCTGCTGTAGAGCTAAAACAGGCATTGTAACTATAGTTCGATGAAGGAATTACTTTGATTGTATCTTGAGAAATGCATGAAGTCCTGACTCTTGAGTGAGCTTACGTGGATAGCATTGTTAAAGTGGGTCAGTGATAAGAGATTAATCGAAAAGAAAAACAAGAAAACAAATCGAGATATTACTTCTGTCAAGGAAAATCTGAGTATATCCCTATAGAAGTCACACAGCATCTATTAGGATTTATCTAAGTTTTTTTAAAAAAAATTCAGAACAGGATAAAATAACCCATGACTGCCATTATGAAACTACATTTTCCTAACTTAAGACATTGACACATAATGAAACTTCTAAACTTGCACTCCGCATTAAAGTATTTCTGATTTCTGTTTCATTCATTCAAGAATTATGGATGTCACTGCCTGGGCTAATATTTCTTGCTCTGGAATGGCTTGCTAAGCTATTTCAGAGGGCCTTTAAAAGTCAACCACTTTACTGAAATGTGTGTCTGGAGTCACATGTTGGCCAGGCTGGATAATGATGATAGATTTCCTTCCCTGAAGTGCATTAGTAAACCAGATAGGTTTTTGCGACAATCAGCAATGGTTACATAGTTGCCATTAGGCTAGCTTTCAATTTCAATTTTGTTTTACTACATTTAAACTTCACCGTCAGTCATGTTGGGATTCAAAACCTTTTCCCCAGAGTACTATCTGGGGGTTTGATCTAGTAATGTTACCTCTATGCTACTGCATTCCAGCAAATTATGTTAATCTACAATATATTTTACTATACTTTTAGTTACGTTTCCTAGATTGTTCTTGCAATAACCCTGGCGTTTCAGATGTATCGGTCACGTGCCGTATGATGTTGTATACTTTCAGTTCGCTGTTGGCCTAATGATAGTTTATACAGAAGAAAACCACTATGGTTATCATTCATGTACCATTGTAGTTTTGACTGCTACTAACTCTAATATACTTTCATTTTGTATGCCTCTAATTCTTTCTTCTTTGCACCATCCCATAACTGAGAAATTTATAAACCAATGATTACAAGTTTTTCTAACCAAAAATAAAAGCCAGGATTGAAAAGTGAAAATTAAAAAAAATCTCAGGAACAATGGTTTTTAAAATAAATAGTTGGTATTTATAAAGAACGCCTTGTTGGTAAAATGTAATACATTGATTGAGCTGAAAAGCTTCGTTGTTGAAAATTGTAGTTAATATCACCAGACTTTCTTCTCAGCTTATAGATACACATACGTTTCCTAAATGAGTAACTCTGAGAAGAAAGATGTCACAAATTTTGTCATGTTCCTATGTTCGTGTTCAGCAAGATGCCCATCCAAATGAGTAAAAGTAAAGCTTATTAAGTTATAAAATATCACTGTTTCATTTCCTGGCTTTCTTAGATGGTCTTAGCCTCTTATAATTCTGATAATCTATAAAGCTGTTTTGATTACTGCCATTGCAGGTAGAATATCTAGCTATTTTCAAGTAGACCTGCAACATTAGTTGAAAGGTTTTCTTGCATGTGAGAGTTGATGACAAGCTTTTGAGATCAAGCATAAACAATGTGAAACTTTGACAATGTTCCAACTTTCCTGGGAAATTAGTCTAACAGTGTAGTTGTAAACTTAATATCAATGTTGTAATTACCATGTTATTGTAAGCATTTGCATCATAAATCACACATTGTTCAAAACTGATCATCTTAAAAACTCTTTAATATTACAACATGATTAATTGAGAACTCAACAATGAATATTACAAATCAATTTGGCAAGGAAAAACTCTTTAGAAATTTTGTGATTGATGCGATGGAGGGGAGGTGGGTGAAAATATTTCCCATCTGAAATCAGTGATTGCTTATCACACCTCCTTTATTGGGATAGAAATATAATTATATTGTAGATCATCAAGTAGGATGATACAGGCGTACTTTCATAAATTATAATTGGATGAAACAAGACATCTAATCAGTATGAGTTCTTTATAAAATAGACTTTAAATCCAGTTGGAAAATAATAGGCATAATTGAGTTTTAAATAAAATGAAAGAAACATTTTTCTAAATCAGATATTGAAATATAAACCAAAAACAAAAAGATTCAGAATTCTCCCAGATTGAAATGAGCTATAATGAATTCTAAAGTTTGACCTGTAGCTTTTTACTTTAAGAAAATGCTTGGTATTCACTTTATTAACACTTTGATTTGGTATTGGTTTCAATAGACCAGTAGAGTATCCCAGGTGCTCCATTGAAGAGGTCAAATCTATATGATGGGAGTGTGCTGCCCAATGGATATTGTTTAGTAACTTCAATCTCAGTTTATAAATGTTCACTGTAAGTTAGAAAAGGCATAAACTAATAGCTTTTTTTTTATCTTCCTGTTCCTCATCAAAGGAAATGTACTCAAAAGGAATCATCCCACTCTCTTCAATAATCAGAGTTCAAGAGTTAGGAGACAACAAGTTTGAGGTGGTTTCTTCCACCAGAACGTTTACTTTTAGGATCGAAAAAGAAGGTAAGAAAGCAACATACACGAGGATTGTGATTCAATCTATTATTGGAAATGATAGATCTGAAAATGTTCTCCTCTTTTGTGATTTATCTATCTCTTTACCACCTGTTAAGTGCCGATGGTTCAAAGTAGTAAGCCAATGCAGGTCCCTACAGCAACTACTTCACTCTCAATCGGAAACAACCCATCCATCAGTTGTCTTTATTTAATTTTGTCCTGTCCTCTATTTTATTCCTGAGTGAAACACTTGATGGTTTTTCCAAATGATCTGAGAGTCCCATGCAAGCACCATGTTAGCGTGTAAAGCAATCTCACTGCTTTTAAAAGTGTGATTCATTTTACTGATGCCTGTGAGGAATCTTGGATTTGTTGTAATTTCAAGTCCATCAAAATACCATGTATACGAAGAATAAAAAAAACTGGAAAACCTCAGCAGGTCGTGTCACATCTTTGGAGAGAAACAGAGTTATGTTTCACTTTGATGACCGTTCATGAAAACACTGCTCGTCAATTCCAATGGAAGGTCACTGACCTGAAACCTTTGCTCTGCTGCTGTCCACAGATGCAGTCTGACCTGTTGAGCTTTTTCCTGTTTCTCATTTCAGAGCAGTTACAGTTTTTTGCTCATGTATATTACATAGCGGTTTACAATATATTACATTTTGCAAATCAAAACTTTACTATGCAATTGGCAATGTCTGGTGGTGGAGGTTGCAGTTGAATTCTTAATCTTAGCCTCAGAATTGGGTACAGAATAGCCAAACATTCACGTCTTGACATCAGGACAGGCTGAAGTATTACATGGTACGAAGGTCACCTTGCTTGTTAAGTTGCCACATTGGCTGCATTTCCTGAATTATAATGTCGCAGTCTAACACAGAATTCCCTCGGTAGTACATCTTAAGCTCATGACCTTAATTGAGTAGCATGTTGCATAACAACACTTTTAATTACATCTTAGCTTTAACATTACATTTGACACTTATGCTCTGAGCTTATCTTCCACCATTTATTTACTTTGAAACAGAGGAAAGTGAGCTTGAGCAGATTTGTGATTTTATAATCTCTGTTTAAACTTTTTGCATTAGATTGCTAACCACTCAAGCTTTTGTTTTGTTCGAAGTTTTACTTTGTTGTGTTGAACCATGAGGTGGAAAGATGGAATGAGGGAGGGGTGTTAACTGTTTTATTGGCAGAGCACAGATCAGATACTTCCTCTTGTATTAAATGGATACCATTAAAATTGATTCGCAATTATTTTGGAAAGCAATGTTGTTTTCTCCAGTAGATGGAGCTAGATTGTCAGCAAATGTGCATGGAACAATCAGAAGCTAAAATGATTGTACAGAGAGAGCTACATTCGAGGGTGGGGAGTGGGGGAAAAAAGATCGAATTCAGGTATTTGTCTTCCGAGCAAGTTTAACTGTGAATTGACTTAGTAGCACACTCTTGATTGTGTTGAGGGTGGGGCCAGGGTAATATAGGACTGATGGTGGAACACAGCAAGGTTTCATTTGTGATTCCAAATATCAATGCTTCATTAAGGACCCTAAATGAGGACTGGTACATTCAAAAGGCTCTATTAAAAGAGAGACACAAGATAAATTGTTATGATGTTTCACAGAGAAGATTGATTGATTGTAAACCTCTCCAAGCTGATTTAAACTGTACCCTAGTGACCCTGGCTAAAATGTTAACATACAAGTATTTCAAATGTAATAACCTTTGTAAAGAATTCCCAGTGTTAAAGTGGGAACTGAGCACGTGGTTTTTAACTCCTGTTGTCATCTCCACCTATTTTTATTTTAAGTACATAGTGTCTGATTGATAAATTCCAAAAAATAAAAACAAGGACTTTGGAATATTGTGATCGAATGAGACTGGTTGAATTCCTGTGATTTTCTTTGACAGGTGATAGAGAAGACTGGATGGACACACTTCTCACTGCACTAAGATCACAGTCTAACATATTTTCTCAATTGAATTCGCGATGTGCTGTTACAGCTGATAAATTTGGTTATCTCGAGCTGAGAGGCTACAAAGCTCGCATCTTTGTTGTACTGCGAGGCAGCATCATTTGGCTGTATAAGAGTGAGCAGGTATGTCTCAATATTTTGTCTATTCCACTTCTTTATAATTCACTACATCAGTCAACCCAGTCCATTCAGTGCATCCAAAATGGTTCACTTGACTTGAAAACAAAATGGTGTCAAATAGTTTTCTGCTCTGTATGATCTTGAGAAGATGGTACTCTGGATATCTGGACTCACTGTATCTGACAATTCTAAAAGCAATCAATCCAGGGAGGACATGCTTATACTTGAAGGTGCTTTCTCTCTGATGGTTGCTAAATGAAAATCTGGTTAAACTGCCTCTCTGGAATTTCTTGTGACAGAGAGAAAGAAAAACAGAAATCTTTGTGTTTCAAAATCAGACTCAGGAAACACAAAACATTAGTATGCAATTGCAACAAATACTTATAAGAAGGACAATTGAATTTTGTCATGGCTAGGGAATTGGGATTCTTGGGAATTATTGGTGAGGCTATATCTGGAGTTTTTTTCCCCTTTATTTGAGGAAGAATTTGCTGATATTGGAGGTTGTCCAAAAAAGATTGATTGATTGATTAGATTGAATCCTGAGCTCAAGGGGTGGACATTATCAAGAATGGGTAAACAGGTTAGGCTTTTATTCATTAGTTTTTTTAAAATATTGGAATATACATGATTCTGAGAGACTTGACAGGGTAATTGTTTTTACAATTGAGGGAATTCTCTCACTAGAGACCATATTAAACTTGTTTAAACATTGTGCTGTGAGGCAATCTTTACTCAGAGGTTAGTAAATATCAGGAATTCTGAATCCAAACTGTGTGAAGGCTAGATCTCTGGAAGTACTTAAAAAGGGAAGTAGATTTTTTAAAAATCTGGAGAGTTGAGCCTTGGGGCAAGTCGGCATGATTTTATTGAATAGTGGAATGGTGGAGCAGACTTGAGGGGCTAAAATGGCCTACTTCTGTTATGATTTCTTATGTTCCCATCACGTTAGATATATGGTTGCTGTTAGTGCCACATGTCACTTAGTAACAGCACATAATTGCTGTGTAAATATGTGTAACCATCTAATCCTTGGACTAGTTTTTTGTGGTGAATGTTTAAGAGTTGACTTCTACAGAAGTAACCATTTTGAGGGGTTGTTAGAATTTCTTGCTTTAGATCCACATAGAGGAAAGATAAAAATAACATCTTGAGAGGAATCCAGAAGGGATCGTCACTCTGACAACTAACAAGGCCAAAATTATAGGCTACCTTTCAACTGTTGATAGTGCCATCATTCGGACCATCACTTGTAGCTTCTCATGTTACTTTTTGTTCACTCTGAGGATGTGGGTGAGGCTGGCTAGGTCAGCATTTATTGCTCTCGGTGTCATTTCCTCTACACTGGGGAGACAGGATGCCAACTTGCAGAACGTTTCAGAGTTCATCTCTAGGACACATGCACTAAACAACCCCTCTGCCCTGTGGCCGAACACTTTAACTCCCCCTTTCACTCGACCAAGGACGTGCAAGTCCTGGACCTCCATCGCCAAACTCTAGCCACTTGACGCCTGGAGGAAGAACACCTCATCTTCTGCCTTGGGACCCTGCAACCACACAGGATCAATGTGGATTTCACCAATTTCTTCATTTCCCTAACCCCACCTTATTCCAGATCCAATGTTCCAACTCAGTACCGCCCTTTTGAACTGTCCTACCTGTCCATCTTCCTTCCCACCTCCATCCACCTATCGCTACTACCCCGACCCCAGCCTCACCCCCTCCCATTTATCTCTCAGTCCCCTTGGGCCACCCCCTCATTGCTGATGAAAAGCTTATGCTCGAAACGTCAACTGTCCTGCTCCATGGATGGTGTCTGACCTGCTGTGTTTTTCCAGCACCATACTTTTCAACTCTGATCTCCAGCATCTGCGATCCTCACTTTCTCCTCCATTTATTGGCCATCCTGAGTTCCTCTTGAGAAAGTGGTGGTGAGCTGCCTTCTGAAACTGCTGCAGTCTGTGTGCAGTAGGTAGACCAACAGGGGAGAGAGTGAATTCCAGGAGTTTGACCCAGTGACACTGCAAGAACAACAATGTATTTCCAAGTCAGGATGGTGAATGGTTCAGAGGAGAACTAGCAGGTGGTGTTGTGATGTTCCCCTGCAGTTACTGCCCTTGTCCTTCCAGAAGGAAGTGATCGGGGGATGGGAAGGTGTTGACACATGATCTTTGATGAATTTCTGCCATGCATCTTGTAGATGGGACATGCTACAGCTACTGAACAGTGTGTAAAGAGCTTGTCGATATGCTGCCAATCAAGCAGGCTGCTTTGTATTGGATGGTGCCAAACTTCTGCACGGTGTTTTATCCTGACATGTGTCTCATATGTGACAGGCGAATATTAATTTGGCACCCAGCTTTGTGGGCAGGTTTCTGGAGGGATGTCCTGCTGAACAGAGTGATGTTGTGGTGGGACACCCTCTCCCTCTAGGACCACCACTAGAGACCACAACACCCAGACTGTGCCAACTTAATCTGAGCTTCCACCCATGTCAGTGCAGTCTCAGTTTAACAGTTTGCACATGAATATTGGGAACAAGTCCATGCCCTCCTTCACTCCAACAGCTTGGGTGTCACCACCACTTCTCTGTTGCCTCACACTCTATCTCTTCTCCTGGACCTGACTCTCACCAAGGCTCAGACACAGCCACTCACTCTATTGCATTCAACACCTTCTCCCCCACCCGCTGTTAGTCACCTCACGCCCCGACCCCATTAACCCTGAGTGCCCCCTGTGCTGCGAATGCAGTCGTTCTTACCTTTAGCAAAGGTGACAGCTGTGCCACCCATGTTCATCTCCCTGAATACCCGATTTCCTTTCATTCTAAGAGGAAAGCTCTCCACCACAACAGGACAGAAATGGTGGGCTTCCTGATATTTGGCTCTTTCCGCTTTCAGAGGAGAGGATCTTGACCCTAACTGCCCAAGTGCCTGACTGACCTTGTCCACATCCGTGAATGTTGTGGAAGGCTGCCCTTGACTAACTGTGCCAGGACCCCCATGACTTGAATGAGGACTGCTGACGATCATGACAAGCTTCCTGGCTTTGTAACTGTGCTCAACAGCAAGGTAACACTGAAGTGCTGTTAGCCTGGTATCTCTGGCAGAGAGGCAGAGTGCAAGAAAGGCAGCGCATGGATGCTGTAAAAGTCCTGGTAAGCTCAGATCAGAAGTGAGTACCAAGAAAATCCAAGATGGTCCAGTCCATGACCTCGGTGAATTTCCCTGAGCACCCAGTGTCCCTGTTGCCGGATTGCAATGATAGTTGCTATTGCACCCAACGATGCAGCACTAAAGTGCAGAAGCATCCTTTAAACAGCATTGCAGGTGTCCCTTGAGGGTTCTTCAATGCTGCCAATGATCAGACATCAGTGTTGGAGGATGTGGTGTGTGGGTAGTTGGTTTCCATGGCGAGTGCTCTGAGATGATTGTAACTGGCATCCAACATGGCAGAGGGCCTTTGTAGGAACCAGTGAGTGGAATGTTGGTACCTAGTTGCTTGCAGGATGGGAAGTTGCAAACTGATGAGGCAAGATGTGCAGTTAGTAAAATTGTTAATGACTCATAACCCACCCTTAATAGACAACTTCCTGCTGCCTAGTAAGAATCTTGCCTTGATACCTTGATCACACTTGTTGCGTGATTATCTTAGATTTCTTGCCATCATTTACAACACTCAGGCCCTGATAATATTCCGACCCTTGTAAAAATGTGTCTGCATTTCCTGAGATGCGATCTATCCTTTCACACTGGTATAGAAAGAGGGAAGTACTGCCTCCTTCTTGTCTTTCATCAAATTCTGAGTCAATGTAGTCTCTTTTCCAACTCTGTAGTGATATGATGGGCTATTTCCTGACTGTATGCCATATTTTCCTGTCCTGATTGGAAAGCAACTTAATCAGCCACCCTTGTCTGACATGTGAAACTCAAAACCACACAATATCAATGAGCCAAACAAAATTGACAGGAGGTAGAGAACTTTGAAACATAGTGTGGCACAACAGCTCTTCATATGAGTTCATGCAAAATTACAGAAAACCATGTAAATGTTTCAATTTCTTAAGCCAAAAATCATAGGTCAACTTCTACATGATCATGATTTTTACACAGGTATATATAGTAAATCTTGAAGTGCACAGAGTTCGGAACATAGACATTCATCTATTTCTTAACCAATTATGTTATATTTTGAACAGCACTGATGACCACTTCACTAGGACTGTTACCATAAATCACAGCATATAAATGATCATGGTTTTGTATGACCTCAATATATAAGTTGCTGAAAATGTGTTGCTGGAAAAGCACAGCAGGTCAGGCAGCATCCAAGGAACAGGAGAATCGACGTTTCAGGCATAAGCCCTTCTTCAGGAATGAGGAAAGTGTGTCCAGCAGGCTAAGATAAAAGGTAGGGAGGAGGGACTTGGGGGAGGGGCGTTGGAAATGCGATAGGTGGAGGGAGGTCAAGGTGAGGGTGATAGGCCGGAGTGGGGTGGGGGCGGAGAGGTCAGGAAGAAGATTGCAGGTTAGGAAGGCAGTGCTGAGTTTGAGGGATTTGACTGAGACAAGGTGGGGGGAGGGAAATGAGGAAACTGGAGAAATCTGAGTTCATCCCTTGTGGTTGGAGGCTTCCCAGGCAGAAGATGAGGCGGTATTCCTCCAACCGTCATGTTGCCATGGTCTGGAGGAGTCCAAGGACCTGCATGTCCTTGGTGGAGTGGGAGGGGGAGTTAAAGTGTTGGGCTACGGGGTGGTTGGGTTGGTTGGTCCGGGTGTCCCAGAGGTGTTCTCTGAAACGTTCCGCAAGTAGGCAGTCTGTCTCCCCAATATAGAGGAGGCCACATCGGGTGCAGCGGATGCAATAGATGATATGTGTGGAGGTGCAGGTGAATTTGTGGCAGATATGGAAGTGTCCCTTGGGGCCTTGGAGGGAAGTAAGGGGGGAGGTGTGGGCGCAGGTTTTGCATTTCTTGCGGTTGCAGGGGAAGGTGCCGGGAGTGGAGGTTGGGTTGGTGGGGGGGGGTGTGGACCTGACGAGGGAGTCACGGAGGGAGTGGTCTTTTCGGAATGCTGATAGGGGAGGGGAGGGAAATATATCCCTGGTGGTGGGGTCCGTTTGGAGGTGGCGGAAATGACGGCGGATGATACGTTGTATATGGAGGTTGGTGGGGTGGTAGGTGAGGACCAGTGGGGACAGAACCCAGGACAGAACCCCACTGGTCCTCACCTACCACCCCACCCCAGGACAGAACCCCACTGCACCCCAGGACAGAACTTGCACTGCATGGTGTCTTTGTTCAACAACACTCCCTAGGACCTTACCATTAAGTGTATAAGTCTTGCTAAGATTTGTTTTCCCAAAATGCAGCACCTCACATTTATCTGAGTTAAACACCATCTGCCACTTCTCGTCCCCATTGGCCCATCTGATCAAGATCCTGTTGTAATATGAGGTAACCTTCTTCGCTGTCCACTACACCTCCAATTTTGGTGTCATCTGCAGTGGTCAGCGGAGAAGGTTACCTCAGATTACAACAGGATCTTGATCAGATGGGCCAATGGGCTGAGAAGTGGCAGGTGGAGTTTAATTCAGATAAATGCGAGTTGCTGCATTTTGGGAAAGCAAATCTTAGCAAGACTTATACACTTAATGTTTTTTAATTAATTCAAATTCCACCATCTGTCATGGCAAGATTTGAACCCAGATCGCAAGAACATTACCTGGTCTCTGGATTGATAGTTTAGCAATAGGTCGTCACCTCTTTTAATAGGTGCATGGGACTTTAAGATGTGTCCGGTATATGAGTCAGTTCAAGATGACTTTTCAAAATGGTAATCACCTGCATCAAGCAGCACTTCATGTTAATATTGGGGACACAAGTTGATCTTCATCAGTGGAGTGATTTGTTTTCTTTGAAGGCTTCAAAGGTCAGTATAAATGCCAATATCTGTGGTCTGTCCTAATGTAACTTTTTTAAAGAAAATTCATCGGATGCATCTGAATAAATGCCTTCAGAAAACTGAAGTTCTTGTCTCGTTATACAACTGCTTGATAGCCATCAGATTACATTGGAAATGAAATATTAACTTTTTTTTTCATTTTAAAGGATTTTAAAAGTGGAATTGGTATTACAATGGTTAACACAAATGTAGCAACAGTCAAAGATGTCGATCGTAAAAGCTTTGAATTATCTACTCCATTCCGAAATTTCAGGTAAATTCTTTATAAGTTACCCCAATTTCGACCTTAAATTTCATCCCTCTGTTACATGGTCTAATGGGATTAATGTTTGCAGTCTGTTCTACTGTATTGCTTTGAGAATTATGGACTGATAAAGGAGACCCCTTTATTCTTTGATAGGATGTGTCTGTTGCTAACAAGGACAGCATTTCTTGCTGCTCCCTAATTGCCCTTTTGCTTAATGGCATATTGACCATGTCAGGGGGCAGTTGAGAAACGATCATATTGCTGTGGACTTGGAGTTGCCTTTTGGCCAAATCTTAAAGGATTGTAGACTTATGACCCACACACCGGAATTCCGTTAACTTTTAGGAGCACCTTAGGTCTTATGCCATTACATTGTGTATTTTAACTTGCTCAAATCATACGCTGAATGTAGAGTAGATGTTTCTACTAGTAGGAGAAACCAGTACCCAAGGGCACAGCCTCAGAGTGAAGGGATGATCCTTTAAAATTGAAATGAGGAGAAATTTCTTCAGCCAGAAGGTGGTTAATCTGTGGAACTGTAGAGGGCTGTGAAGGTCAAGTTGTTAAATGTACAGAGATAGGTTCTTGATTAATAAGGGGATCAAGGATTACAGAGAGAACACAAGGATTGAGAAACATATCGGTCATGATCAAATGATGGAGCCGACCTAATGAGTCAAAAGGCCTAATTCTGCTCCTATATCATATGGTCAAAGTTAATTGCAATTTACTCCATTCCACACAGCTAAAGATACACCAGTCAGTTGCATCAATACTGGGGAAGTAATACCCATCAAACTACAGTAACAACAATGCGGTTTATTTTTATTCACTCATAGAAGTTGGAACAATATAATTATTTCAGAAGGATAAATAAATTAACTATAGCTAAGATGGGTAAGAACTCCCAAAGCAGTAAAGTTCACGAGCTGTGTATAAAAACATATTTGACATATTTATAAAAATAAATACATAAGAGGATTGTGTGACACTTGTATTCTACCTACTGTCAAAGTAATGTGCATCGTGGGCTTTGAGGCTTCAGTACCAATAGTAGCACAACCATAATTGTGTATTCTGTAAAGTTAATAAAAATTGCCTGTAATTTCCAGAGCATAAACCAGAACTGGATGTTGTGACTAATCTATTTCTTTATCTTTGTTGTGCAGAAAAGTGTGACTTTGACAACTATATAGACATAACTATTCTTGCAGCATTAGTTGTCATATTTCTTTAATGACTTGCTTTTATTGACTTATGTTGGGACTAGAACAAATTGTTGCTAAAGAAAATGGACTGTTTTCTTGTGTGAGCAAGTTGTTTTCTTTTAAGTAATTGTATGAATTACATAATTTACAATCTTCCCCCCTTAAACTCCACTTTGGACCATAGTCCATTTTGTTATACAATTCTGCATAGACCAAAAATGCAGACCCGTTATGCAGCACATTGGTTTTATTTTGTACAGATTATGCATACATGCATATTTTATGCAGATTTTATACTCAGAAACCTATTGAATTTCCTGAATTTATTTTATTTAAGAGAAGGAGCAGGAGTTAATCAGTAGTGAATATTAACTACACACTCAATAACTCAACGACAGATCATTAGAATACATTTTAAAAATCTGAGGAACTATGGGACTGTTTAATTAACACACTAAACATGCTCAGTGGCACAGTTGATTATGGAAATGTGTTGCCTTCACAGCAACTATCCTTGAAAGCTGTGCACAAAGGTTCAATAATTCTATTGGGTTCCATAATGTATGTAATGAGAATGAAATTCCCTTACAACAGATTCATGTCATAATGTTCACGGTGTTAGATGCAGCTAAACTGAACTGAAAGTTTGGATGTAAATCCCTCTAAATATGTCAATTTATGTAATTTCTACAATATAGAAACAGCCAGTTGCTACAATAGATACTTAAAGAATGCCATACCTATTAAATACATATTCCTAGGAAGTGGACTAGGAATATGTCGGCTCCCCAGGAGATGAAGTATTCCTCATGGATTCACAAAAATAATCTGGGAACTGCTAGTCTGGGTTAGCTTCGGAATCCCCACAAATTTGTAACTTCTATTGTTGTTGACTGTCCTATCTTGCTCTAAAGTCTTCAGTTCAAGTCATTAATGGCCATAATAAACAGCAAGGGTCCCAGCACTGGTCACTGCAGTAAACCAATGGCCACAGGCTTCCAATCACAAGAATAATTCTTCACCTTCTCTCTTTGTCTCCCGTCTGCAAGCCAATTTTGGATCCACTTTGCCAACTTGTCTTGGATCCCATGGACTCTTAGCTTTTGGACCAGCTTCCATGTAGGATCTTGTCAAAGGCCTTACTAAAATCCATATAAACGACATCAACTACACTACCCTCATTTGTATAATTGGTCACATATTTAACAAAAATAAACAATTCAATTAATCAGATAGGTACTTCCTCAATTAAATCTGTGCTTACTATCCCTAATCTATCCCTGCCTTTCCAAGTGTTGATTAATCCTGTCCCTCAGATTTTTCTTCCAGTAATGTCTCCCCCACTGTTGTGAGATGAACTGATCTGTAATTACCTGGCCTTCTACTGCTGCCCTCTTGAACAAAAGAACCACATTAGCTATTCAACAATCATGTTGCACTTTGCCTGTGGCCAGCCAAGTATTAAACATATCTGCCAGGCTCCCAGCAATCTCCTGCCTTGCCTCCCACAGGAAGCCTGGGATAGATCTCATCAGGCCTTGGGGATTTATACACCTTTATGCTCACTGAAACATCTAATACTTCCTCCTTATTAATCTTAACATGTTCCTCCCCATCCCAACTGAAATCCACAGCAACAATGTCTTTCTCCTTTGTAAATACAGATGCAATGTATTTATTGAAGACCTCACTCTGTGCACAGATTGCCCCTTTACTTTCTAATAGGACTCCCTCATTCTCTAGTAATCATCTTACTCTTAACATACTTCTAAAATGCCTTGATGGGATAGCCTGCGACGTTTGTCTGAGGTTTGATTTTGAGAATTGAACTATATCAGGACGTTCCTTGACTAGTCGGAGGGACATCTCTTCCAATTCTGGTATAATACCCGGATGTTAGTGAGGTGATATTACCAATTTGGCAAGGCTGGGTTTATTGTGATTTCTCGTGCCTGAGTGAATATCAGGTGGTCTGTTGCTTTTTTCTCCTTTTGTGAGACTTTTCAGTGATTGATACTTTGACATTTCAGATGGCAGTTACAAGTTAACTGCGTTATTGTAGGTCTGGAATCACATGGCTGTTTTCCTTCCTTAAAGGATATTAATGAATCAAATGAGTTTTTGCAACAATTGACAATGGTTTCACGGTCTTCATTAGGACATTGCTGTTAGATTTGTTTTAATTAAATTTTCATCATCTTCAATGGTGGGATTTGAACTTGGGTCCCCAGAGTATTAAAAGCGCAGCAGGTCAGGCAGCATCCAAGGAGCAGGAGAATGAACGTTTCGGACATAAGCCCTTCTTCAGGTTTCCTGAAGAAGGGCTTATGCCCGAAACGTTGATTCTCAGTTCCTTGGTTGCTGCCTGACCTGCTGCGCTTTTCCAGCAACACATTTTTCAGCTCTGATCTCCAGCATCTGCAGTCCTCACTTTCTCCCCAGAGTATTGCCTGGATTACTAACTACTGGCCCGAGATCCTTTTTTTTTTCTAGTTTGTCTAGTAGGTAAGTGGCTTTCTCCTTCAATTAGTCTTAGAAAAAAAAATATAATTATATTATGTGCTTGATCATAATTTTAAACAGCTTGTTTTCATATTGATACATTAATGAAGATGACAATTTCATAGGTGCATAAATAGAAAAGGTTAATAGAGAGATGGGCCAAACGCGGAAAGTGGGACTAGTTTAGTTTGGAAAACCTGGTTGACATGGACGAGTTGGACTGAAGGGTCTATTTCCATAATGTATAATTCTATGACTCTATAACTGTTACCAAAAGCTCCCCTAGAACTTAGGCAATAGTAAGATAACCTCAAAATGAAAGATAGGAATTAGAACTTGCTCATGAGAGCACTTTTTAAAATATGAGAGCTGAAATAATGAGAAACGTCTTCAGCCAGAGAGTGGTGAATCCGTGGAATTCATTGCCACAGAAGGCTGGGGAGGCCAGGTCATTGAGTATATTTAAGACACAGATAAATAGGTTCTTGAGTATGAAGGGTTACAGGGAAAAAGTGGGAGAATGGGATTGAGAAACTTGTCAGATTGAATAGCAGAGCAGACTCGATGGGCTGAATGGCCTAAATTCTGCTCCTATGTCTTATGGCTTTTCTGGTCTTATAATCTGGAGTAAGATAAGTCAGAAAGTAAATCTATTATACCAGAACCGTCATAATAATGTTATTCAAAAAGATAATTTAATGCATGCTATAGAATTATTGTGTTGGCAGCATTATTTTAGGTAATTGTAGTTTTTTCTTTAACTCCTTTAAATATTAAAAGGTGAAGAGAGAGCAAATGAAATTTACTTAACATCCCAGATAACTGGTACCTAAATACTTACAGAATGTTAATGTTATTAACGATGCATATATTGTTTTATGATAGCAAGTTGGTTATAAAATATTGCCAGTGTAAAATAGGTACTATTTTTCCCAGTTTCTTATCCAGTGAGATTAATGTGGCATTGTACTATTAGACTAGATAATTAAAAATGAAATGGAAAAATCAATATTTCAGCTTCACAGCGGAATCTGAACGAGAGAAACAAGAATGGATTGAAGCTATGCGGGGATCAATAGCAGAAAGCCTGTCAGATTATGAAGTGGCAGAGAAGATCTGGTTCAACGAATCTAACAGAAACTGTGCAGATTGCCGTGCACCAGATCCTGAATGGGCGTCCATCAATCTCGGTGTTGTCATCTGCAAAAAATGTGCAGGTATGGGAAGAGGATAAAAGGAAGCTGTGCAAATCATAATGTCGTCTTTTGTGTTTTTGTAGGTATTCAAGTTTGCAGGCATTTCCTAACCCTCGAGTATGTTGTCTTCTGTGATTATGAATTAGCTAATGTGTGCTGCACGCAGTCTGAAGCTGCCAGCTAAATAGCTTCCACATGTTGAAACTTAACTTGAGCCACTTTTTACTTGGAGATTTCTTTCTCTGTGGATATCTTATCAGTTACTAGAAGATGTTGCAATTATCCTTGATCCACCTTTGTGATGTCAGAATTGGTGATATTAACCAATTATTACAAAATCCCCAACATATTTCATAACTCCTCAGGGATACTGAACTAGTCCTCAACCATGTGCAGCAAAACATTGAGGCTTGGGTTAGTAAGTGACAACTAACGTTGTGCCACAGAAGAGTCAGGCAGTGACTGTTTCTAACAGGAGAGAAGCTGACATTTCTCTTTGACATGCAAAGGTAATACCATCACTGAATTTCTCACTATCAACATTATGGGGGCTGTTATTGACCAGAGACTGAACTAGATCAGCCTCATGAATACTGTGGCTACATGAACCCACCAAAGGTTGGCAATTTTATGGTGAGTAACTCACCTCATGACTCCCCAAAGCCTGTTCATCATCAACAAGGCACAAGTCAGGAATGTGCTGGAATACCCTTCACTTGGGTCAGTATCCTGGAGTTCCATCCGTAAGAGTATTGTGGGACTACCTATCACATAAATGGACTGCAGCAGTTCAAAAAGGCAGTTCTCAAAAGCAACTAGGGCTGGGCAATAAATGCTGGCCAGTCAGTGCTTCCCATGTCCTATGAGTGAAACATAAATAATTTTTTAAAAGTCCAGTTTGGTCAGGCAAATGTATTTGCTAGGTATTTCTTTGAATGTGCTTCCAATGGATTATTACTAATTTGTTGCAAACTAATCTGAATCCTGGATGAGTTGATGATGAGTGATCGGAGGTACACTCTGCAAATTCCTGGTAGTTATTTTTATGATAAAACATCCAATGATAGATTTTCTGCCAGGAACATCAGTGTAATACCAGCAAAACTGGTTGAGCATGTGCACCAACTGGGGCCTGCAAATTAGTTCCATCAGAACCACTTTCACGTTTCTCTTCTGCAGTCTAAGTCACTGATTCATGATACCATCCATCAGAATAGCCCGCGTTCATAAAGCTGGTCCGGTTCAAACTGAGAGTCCACCAACTGCACTGGTTGAAGAAATTATGCAAATTCTCTTTGGCCTGTTTGTAAAGATTTTTCATGTCAATTAAACAAAAATTAGCTTGTATGATTATGCAGGTTGATGGAAGATTTTGAGTTTGTGATTTTGAAGAGATCTTACTGAAAAGTTAAGCCGTAATCTGACTGGCTTGTTTTGGATAGTCAAAGCATCAACATTGCCTGAGAACGTCTGTCACTCTTGTTGAGCCTCTTGTCGAGCCTCTTGTCTATATTGTGGCTGTTGATGTCTTGGGCAATTTGTTAGTTACATTTTTCACTTGTTACTATTTTCTCCTTTCCAAATAAGTTATTTTTTCTTTTTTTTTCCATCAAATATAGAAAACATTTTTCCTAAGTTTCATGTTTCTTTCTAATCATATTCCACCAAAAGCATTATCACAGACAAAATCAGTTAACACAAAAGTCAATCATACAGCCAGTCCTTCAATGCTTTGCAAAAATGTAAAACATCCCAAAATTAAAATGTAACTTATGGCAAACACATTTTAAAAATTGCGCACAAAAAATATCATATTTATCCTACTTGTAAACCTGCCGCCAATATCTTTATCGTGGCTTCACAAATTGAGTAATGTGCTTAGACATGAGGATTGTTTTTCTAATGAAGTTGGAACATCCAATTTCATTTATTTGTTGCATAAAAATTGAGTTAACTCCACAAACTTTAATGGCAGGAGCAATTTTGAAACAAACAAATGATTGCCTAATGATTGCACCATTTCCAACTACTCACCTGTCAAAGCAGTTCATCTACAAATGCAGCAAGACCGAGATGATCTCACACTTGTGGCAGGCCGTGACGAACTCCAGCATTAGAGAATCTAATCGTTGTCCCATGATATTCAATGGCAACACCATCACTGAATCTGCATTATCAACATTCGGCCAATAAAAACTGAACTGGAATGGTCATATAAATACTGTGACTACACAAACCGTTCAGAGGCTAGGAATGTTGCAGGGGTTAACTCACCAAGTGACTCCCTGAATCCACATGAAACAGTCAGGAGCGTGATGGAATACTCTGCACTTGCCTGGATGAGTGCAACTGCATTAACTGTTTGGGAGGGGGGGGTCCTAGTGGCATCATCACAGGTCTATTAATCTGGAGACCCACATCATATTCTGGGGATCTACATTCAAACCACACAACGGTAGATTATGGAACTAAGAGTCCACTGATGACCATAAAATCATTGTCAATGGTTGGAAAAAAAACCCATCAGATTCACTAATGCCCTTTAAGGATGGTGACTGCCATCTTCACCTGATCTGGCTTACATGTGACTCCAGAGGGATGGGCATCAAATGGTGGCCTAGCCAGAAACGCTCACATCAAGTGAATGAATGAAATAAAGAAGCTTGATACCATCCAGTCAAAAGCAATTCACTTGATTGGTAAAATTCCACAAATATTCACTCTCCCACTGACCACTGACACTCAGAGTCATTGTCATGGAGAAATACAGCATGGAAACAGACCTTTCGGTCCAACTTGCCCTTGCTAACCAGATATACTAAAATTAATCTAGTCCCATGTGCTAGCACTTGGCCCATATCTCTCCAAACCCTTCCTATTCATATACCCATCCAGATGCCTTTTAAATGTTTTAATTGTACCAGCCTCCACCACTTTCTCTGGCAGCTCATTCCATACACACACCACCCTCTGCATGAAAAAATAGCACCTTGGGTCCCTTTTAAACCAAAACCTATATCCTCTGGTTCTGCACTCTCCCAACCTAGAGAAAAAAGATCCATTCCCCTCATGATTTTTTAAACCTTAATCAGGTCACCCTTCAGCCTCCGATGCTCCAGGGGAAACAGCCCCAGCCTATTTAGCCTCTCCCTAAACCTCAAATCTGTAGTAGTGATGTGTGCTACCTACATGATACCCTGCAGAAATTCACCAAGGCTCTTTAGATAGCATCTTCCAAAATCACAATCACTTCCATCTAGAACAGAAATGCCAGCACACAAATGAAAACCATTACCTCCAAGTTACCCTCTAAGTCACACACCTTCCTGACTTGGAGATATAATGCTATTCCTTCTGTGTCATTGGGTCAAACTCCTGGAACTTCTCCATGATAGAATTGTGGGTCTACTAACACCAAAATAATTGCCATTCATCACCACCTTCTTGAGACAACTACAGATGGGTGTTAAATGCTGGCACAGCCGATGCCCATGAGTGAACAAAACAAACCTCCATTACATGGTAAGTGGGTGAAATGTTAATTTCATTGCATCAAAAGCATAACTTCCTTTGGATTTAAAATTGAAAGATCTTTGATCTGGCATAGAAATTTAAAATTAAATGCAGCCTTTTACATAAGCAAATGCACTCTCAAAATGAGAAAAACTTCTAATAACATTACAGAGTTTTCATTGTGAATTATAAAAATTCAAATTTACCATTAACAAATTTGAAAAAAACCCATTTATATTAATCTGCGTAAATAAATAATAACATGTTTTTATATTTGTGTTTGAATAAAACCAGGTCAGCATCGATCACTGGGTTCAAATATTTCCAAAATTCGTAGTTTGAAGTTGGATACCAGTATTTGGAGTAATGAACTTGTTGAGGTAAGAAACTATCTCATAATAACAGATTTAATTAAACAAAAAATCTTTTTATAGTTTAATTGGAAGCAGAATTGCTTTGAAAAGATCAAGTGCATTTTGACCAATTTGCGCACCTATTTTTAGTTGACCTTGAGGCTGTTATTTTCATGCTATATCCTCCAATCCCCTCTGTTCAGAAACCAGGAAACTCAACAATATAAATTTGCTTCAGTAGCTTTGCGCAAGCTTATGTGCATTTTAAAACAAAACCAAGTGAAATGTAGTGAGAATTATGAGACACAAACTACCAAATAAGTACCAGTCTTCTCAAAGGAATTATTGGGAAATAGTTCTCATTGGGAAAACCCAGGAAATGACACAGTTACCACTTTGCAAAAGGTTGAGGTAGTTTCCCTTTCCTATCACCAACCATCAGCCAAAGACCAATATCGACCAACCATCTTCATGGTACAAAAACAGAAATTACTGGAGAAACTCACCAGGTCAGGCAGCCTCTGTGGAGACATAAAGGAATTAATGTTGCAGGTCAGTCACCCTTCTGGAGAACTTTGGATCAACCACCTTCATGGTAATTGCAGGCTCATTATGTCAAACTGAATGGAGTCAAGCTCTGCATGCCTATCACTGTTCATCTCCTAGCCTGATAACATGGCCTTTGAACTGTGCCATCATCTCTCATGTAAATTCAACCATTTATTCTTATTGTTGGATGTGGCAAATGGGAATTCAGTACCTTCTGTGAGCATGAAGTCTCGTAGCAAAGGGTCAAGCATAGCTGAGAACAAAACTCTTGCTGGTTGCCTCCTATTGCCCTCCTAACACAGATGTAATAGTACTCCAGCCTGCTAAATTCCAGAGCTGGGGGAGTTTATAGTGGTAGAGTCTGGGCCTGACCATCGAGGAACTCATAAATGAGAATTATAATGTTAAATTTGAATTTTAAAATTGAGAGTTTGCTAACTGGGAGCTAATGTAGGTGAGTGCTAACACAGGTAATGGGAGACAGTGTTTAACATATGAGTTAGGACATGGGCAGCAGCATATTTTCTGACTTCAAGTTTAGAGAGAATAAGACATGAAAGGCTAGCCAAGACTGCATTGAGATAGTCAAGTCGAGATATAAAGAGAAAAAAGCGCAGTATAGGATTTCAGTGGTAGATGATCGTCGGCCAGAGCAGACCTGGCATTGCTTGACAGAACATGGGTAATCTCAGTAATCTTCATGATCTCTATGGTCTTAGTAATCTCTATGATTTTAGTGATCTTCATGATTTGGCTGATCTTGGTGATCTTTATGATCCCTGAGGTCTTAGTTATCTCTGAGATCTTAGTGATCCCTGAGTTCTTGATGGTATTTGCGATCCCTGAGGTTTTGGGTATCATTGTGTTTGTTGTTGTTGTCTGTACTGTGGACACTTCTATCTACTTATTTATTAAAAGCACTTAGTCAAGTGCGCTTTTTGGTGAAGTAGACAAAGGGACACAGAATTCAGTTTGTGGTTCAACTCTATTTTATTAACAAAATACTTCTTAAAACACCATGCAAGCATTTCGCAAATTCCCACAGTATTTATTCTCTATCTAACTCTACCTGTCTGAGAAAGGATATTCAGGAGGCTGGAAAAACACAACAAGCCAGGTAGCATAAGGAGATGGAGAAGTCAATGTTTCAGGACTTCTCCACCTCCTGATGCTGCCTGGCTTGCTGTGTTCTTTCAGCTTCCTGCTTGCCTATTTTGGATTCCAGCATCTGCATTTTTATTTGTCTCTGAGAAAGAATATTACCTTGAATGTTCCATGTGTTTGAACTGGACCGTTGAAATCTTTCTCTCTGATGTAGAGCTGGCTCTCATCCACAAAGGTGGGACTTGCTGGTCAGGGTGGATCTTCTCCTGGGTTATCTTGGGTTGCCACAGAGTTTTCTACAACAAGTCTACCCTGGATCTTCACTGAGCCTTCACTGCAGGAGTGGCATCCAGATGTATGTTTTTATCCACCCTCATCCCTGACCTTCCAGAATGTTCTGTGACTTTTAGCCAATGAGGTCATGAGATGGGTTCAAATCATCCAATGGGATTGCATCCACACCTTTAACTGCTTGGAGATGTAAAGTGCAAATACTCAGGCAAGATGCCAAAATGACTGATCAACACTTCTACTACACAGCTGTCAGGCTGATTGTGAATGTTTGTAATCTCTTTGATCTTGGTTATCACTGTTGTCTGTAGTCGATAGCTGCTGCCCACTGTTAAATTTAGTTTGTCCAACTTTCTGTCAGACCGATTTCTCCGGCTGTGGTTCAGTTTAGAATATCCAATTTTGGACTTGAGGTCGCTTGACCACTCAGAGGTCTTGGTGATCTTTGTGATTTCTGAGATCTGAGGATCTTAGATACCAGCTTCCTCTTTTGTAGATTCTGTTACAATCTCTATCCCTCTTTTCGCAGATCCAACTTAATTAATTGTTCTTGACAATCTGGGAATGCAATAGGGTCCAGCCTTATTTCAGCAAATTGTCAAAGACCTATAATATCTTTTCAGCAGTTGGCTAACTAAAGTGTTTTATAATTGCACTAACCTTGTATTTTGGAATGTGTTTTGATCCATTGTTAGTCTTTGCCACAGCAATTCATAGCTGTTGACTTAGATGCTACTTCCCAAAATGCATAGATATATTCAGCATTCTATGTAAATTCAATATTTACTTGAGTGTGTCAGTGACTGATAATAAATTGATTTTCATTCTTTTGCTCATACTATGTTTTACTGTATTCACAGATGTGCTTCCTGAGCATAGTTTCCACAGTCAGGAAAAATTAAATCGAGTCTTTAGAAAGTTTCTAGGGTTAGTTATACAACCTTCGTGAAATACTAAGACTACTGACATAATGTTACTCATCCCTCCCAACTGATCTTGAGTTCCTCTGAAACCATTCTGTAGTCTGTTCACTAAAATGATGACATATCTACTCTGACCAATTAGTGAGCATAATAATTAAGTAGTATAATTTAGAGAGACAAAGTGTTAATAATAGATCACTGAAGGTGACGATTGTAGATTTAGCTAGAAAGAAAGTGTCCAGTAGTGCCCAAGAAGCACTTAATAAGTCATGCTATGTTTTAGTGTAATGATAACTTTATAGTCACAGCATGTCCCATGACTCACTGATTAGTGTCACATTTTACTTCAGCGCACATTCGTGTTGGTTTTATGACTCATAAATGGAATCTATTTCACTTCAAAACATTAACAATGTAGTATGTGGAAAAGGCTTGGAGACTGGCTATGATTTGATACTTCAGCTCCATAATACTTTAAAGAAAATTGCTGGATGTTCAAAGCTTTGTGGAAACTCTATTGAACTTTAGAAACAGAGGACAGGATACAACTCCAGAAGTCTCACCTGCACTTCTTGCAGATCCCATTTTTTAGATAGAGGAAACGGAATGGGATGTGTCTTCCACATTAATGAAAGCTAAACTCAGCCTGGTCATTTGAACTCTGTGCTGAGTTGAAACAAACCCCATGTTCCCTACAGCAGGGGCCTTATCCTGCATTATATGTTTGAGATTTAAATGCTTATAAAGTGCATATAAGATTTGTAGATCTGTAGAACTAAAAACTTATGTTATTTGAATCCTCAATGCTTTAAGGAGTCAAAAAAAAACTAATCCGCCTTTTATCATGATAGTGGTAAACACTGGTCTATCAATTTTCAATTTACATCATCTGATTTCAATACTCAAGACCTTCTGGATCGTTATGATTTTTAAAATAGAAGAAAAATTGAACCAAAATAGCTGCAGTGATCACAGGTTGAGGCAAATTCAAGAAACCAATATGGATTAAACCATTGTTTATTCATTTTTAGGGACTGAGAATCACTGACTGGTCTGCATTTATTGCCTATCCCTAGCTGCCCTTGAAAAGATGGTAGTAAGCAACGTTCGTGAACTGGTGTGGTCCATGTGCTATAGGTAGAACTGTTTGAACTGAATTATCATGCTTTCTAAAAACATTGGAATCAGGCAATTGAATTGAGCATCAAGAAACTCTGATATCTTGTTTTCATTTACACTGCATAATAATTTGCAAATATTGGGCATAAAGTGTTGCCTGCTTGAAAAGACAGTCAATCCAGACTCAGGTGTGCAAAAATGAACAATATTTCAGTAACTGCTTAGCGGAACAGCAGAGAGAAAGAAAAATTGATTCTTAATGATAAGGACTGGAAAACTTTCTCCTTGTTTCCGTCTCATCGTCTCAAAAGTCAGCACTGAAGAGAAAGCAAATTGGAGACATTCATTTGCCTAAAGCTTAAGAATTATACAAATTTGGCTCTGGCTGAGGACACAAGACATCAACTAAGCAGACATGGTCTCAGCTTTAAATAAAACAAATTGATTCTAAGAACTATTGAAACTGTATATTTTTATCTTCCTATTGTACTTTGTATGAAATTTTCTATCAGTGTTTATGTATATGCCAGATGTCATACTTTGTTTTCTCAGGGTTAGTTGGTAATAAAATTGTAAACCTTGTAAGTGTTTCTGTAATTTTGATCTATAAAAATAAATCAATTGAAATGCAAAATAGTCATGTGCTAAAAATCATTTTCAAATCTTCTTTGTAATCATTTAAGGGATTAAAAGGAGGGAAGTCAATTTGCACCTGCTTATAACACTGAATGACAGTTGAAAAAAATCCGTCTAGCAGTTGCAAAAGCTGTTCATTGACATTTGTTCAAGGATGGTTATGGTATAATTATTAATAATTGACTGCTTTTCACAATCTACAATCTGAGAGAAGCTTTAAAGCAAAAACTACTCTGATATGAAGTTATGAAAGCAACTCTATTTACTTTCATAGTGCCATAAGTACTTGAGTTTTTAAAGAAAGTTGAATAGGCCTTCATGAATGGGAGTAGTTGCTTATTAGACTGAAAAATATAATAAACATTTAGATTTTAATTTTATTTCATTTCCACATGTCAGCATGCCAATGGTGGGTGATGCTGGGCGAGTTGGTAAGGACGCAGAGACAAATGATGATAGTTGGGAGACATGATTTGGCATGGAGTACGTAAGGAATCCTAGGAAATTGAGGCCTGGGGTCATGGTGGAGTATGGAGGTTGAGGGATAGAGGGCCTAACAAGTAGAAAAAAAACATAGAATCCCCACAATGTGGAAAGAGACCATTTGGCCCATTGAGTCTGCACCGACCCTCCAAAGAGCATCCCACCCCATCCCCATAACCCCACATTTGCCATTGCCAGTCTACCTAATCTGCACATATTTGGACTGTTGAAGGAAACCTGAGCACCTGGCAGAAACCCATACAGTCATGAGAAACTCAGCACAGTCACCTGAGGCAGGTCCCTGGAACTGTGAGGCAGTAGCACTAACCACTGAGCCACCATACCATCCAAAGAAAGAGGTCTCAGAAAACATGAGACAACTGAGACATTTTGGACAAGCTGTCCCAGTACTTGGCAATTCTTGTGGTCATCTTGGATCTGTGATTAGAAGCAGTATTGCCGACTCCCATCAGATTCCCTCCAATCCACCCTGGAATGTGGATTGTGCTATGCCATACACTTTATCCCAAAACAGGAGCAGCCAGTCTTAAAATTTTGGACTCAAACTACTTGCCTCAGGGGTTAAACAAAAATTCCGCCCAAAGTGTTTTATAAACAAGAAGTTGAATTTTGAAGTTGAAAGCAAATAGACATGTTTGTGCCAATAAGTACTGGTGCCAGCATTTTTAATAGCTGTGCCTTTTGTTTGAATTTCAGTTTTTCATTGTTGTAGGAAACAAAACAGCCAATGCTTTTTGGGCAGCCAATCTCAAAGCAGGTGAAGAATTGGATATGGATGCTCCACCAAACTATCGTCTTGAATTCATCACTCAAAAATACAAAGAAGGAAAATTTCGAAGAAAACTCTCTCCTTTTCTAAACCAAGAAGAACTGAACAAGGTAATGCGAGTTCCTCCCAGAATAATTTGACATTACCTGATGCTTCCTGATATTGTTTCTTCAAAATTCAGTTTGCATTACTTTGGAGAATTTTGGGAAAAAAAGTGGAGCTCCATTTGGAAAAAACCCTCAAAATTAGATGTTTGTTCTTTACCCTATTTATTCAGCTGATTCAATACTATGCAAACTGACACTGGCTATTTAGTAATATAAGTTGGTATTCTCTCAAATATGATGTTTTCTTTTTACACAGATGTATGTAAGCCTTGTTCTTGTATCTGTAAGTGCAATGACATTTTTTTTTTCTAACCCTATCTCTTATTAGCTTTTAAGACTTTTTTCCAACTAATTTTTATTTAACAATACAATATTTCCAGGAGATTAAATTTGTAATATTGCTTTTTCTACTATAGTGAGAAATTTGCTTTTTCTTACCATGTCACACTTTTTCCACTTAACACTAAAGCAAATATATGTACAGGAATGCTTTCAAGGAATTACAATATTGAACGTGGTGCAAAGAATCTGTAGCGTGGCAAATGTTGCACTTTAATCTCAATTAAACAAGTAGCCCAAACTGAAAAAGATATTTTGTGCTATAATCCAGGTTATAAAATCAAACCATTTGGTATACCTGCCAATGTAAAGTTTTCAGTTGAGATGCAAGTTAGTTCACCTTCCTAATTATGTTTTGCTATTAGATGGCTTCTATTTTGGTGCTATCCCTATAAGTAGGTTTTTTTTAATGCTAACTACTTGGCCTCAGCAATTGATGCTGCTAGAAATGCGAAAGATCTTTCTTCAGCTAACTCTGGTAGAGAAATCTGGTTTCTTTTATTTATATTGTCTTTAACATAACAATAGTTAAGGGGGAGAAGTGAAAAATTACTTATCCTTTTACATCCATATAGAAGACATTTTTTTCTTGTTGAACCACTCATTATTCAAATTTCTATGAGACAAATAAATAAGACATGCTGAAAATCCGTTGAGGTGATGGACTAGTTGTATTATCACTGCACTGTTAATCTAGAGACTCAGGTAGTGTTCTGGGGACCTGGGTTTGAATCTTGCTGCGGAAGAATTTGAATTCAGTGAAAACTGGAATTAAGAATCTAATGATGATCATGAAACTATTGTTAATTGTCAGGAAAAACTGATCTGGTTCACAAATGTCCTTTTAGGGAAGGAAGCTGGTCTGGATTATTTGTGACTCAAGACCCACCATAATGTGGTTGAGTCCTAACTACCGTCTGGGATGGGCAGTAAATGCTGGCCTAGACAGTGATGTCTGTGTCCTGTGGATATTGTCTTTACAGCTGAAACAAAAACAGAAATTGAAACCGTAAATATCAAGTGGCCTGAGCTGATATCCTTTTTTAAAAAAAAACTTTTAATTTGCTTATTACAATCTATTAACTTCTATTTGATCACATAGTTCATTTTATAAAGTTGAGTAAGAAAACTCTCAATTGGAAGAATTATTAGCATTATTTTTTGTTTTTAGAAAAGCATATTTACGATCCAAAATAAAAATCTCTATTCTTAACATTTGCACAGTTCCACTCTATAACATGGTAGGTGGGGAGAAAGGAAGTTTCATGATGCAGGAATAAGTCATTGAAAACTGAAATATATGAAGCATATCAGGAAACAAAAGCAGAATTCAATCAAAAACAGCATCCACACAGCCATATATCCACACAAGCAAAATCTGAACTCTCTTGGACCAGACAGAATATTTTGATGTACCTTTTCAAAACGTTAAGCATATTTGAGCCTGATATGGATTCTGAAATTGACACCTTTAAGTTCAACAAAGGAGTAAAGTTCAAGAAAAATGTTGCTTAGACAGGCTAGAGAAAGGTGACAGGGATATTATAGTTGAGGGCTATTTGGGCCAAAGTTTAAATATGGCCATGCAGATCTCTTTAGTTTTGAAGAAGAGCCATCACACTAAAAGTGTACCTTAAGTATTCTCTCCATGGTTATTGACTGGCTGCGTTTACAGCATTTTCTACTCATAGTGGATGACATGGTCATTATAAAAACTAGGAGAAAGTGAGGACTGCAGATGCTGGAGATCAGAGCTGAAAATGTGTTGCTGGAAAAGCGCAGCAGGTCAGACAGCATCCAAGGAGCAGGAGAATCAACGTTTCGGGCATAAGCCCTTCTTCAGGAATGAGGAAGGTGTGCCAAGCAGGCTAAGATAAAAGGTGGGGAGGGGCATTGGGAATGCGATAGGTGGAAGGAGGTTAAGGTGAGGGTGACAGGCCGGAGAGGGGTTGGGGGCGGAGAGGTCGGGAAGAAGATTGCAGGTCAAGAAGGCGGTGCTGAGTCAGGGTTGTGACTGAGATAAGGTGGGGGGAGGGGAAATGAGGAAGCTGGAGAAATCTGCATTCATCCCTTGTGGTTGGAGGATTCGAGTCCCTCATCTTCCGCCTAGGAACCCTCAAACCACAAGCGATGAATGCAGATTTCTCTAGCTTCCTCTTGGCCTGCTTGGCACACCTTTGTCATTCCTGAAGAAGGGCTGATGCCCAAAACGTCGATTCTCCTGCTCCTTGGATGCTGTCTGACCTGCTGCGCTTTTCCAGCAACACATTTTTCAGCTCATTATAAAAACTGTATGACTGGTTTGAATCACTTATGTGCAATAAAATTAACTTCTAACTTGAAGTGTTGATATTGCAGACATCTCATTGCATCTGTTGTCCTTGAAGCTCTGTTTGATGGATAATGCATATTCACGTGTAAAGATGGAACTACCTGTTTTTTTTTAAACTTAATCTTGTAATTATGCCTATCCATTCTTTACTATCCTATTATTCTCATATACAGGCTTTATGTCAAGCAGTTGTGACACAGGATATCTTGGAGACTATGTCACTTGTTTTCAGTGGGGCAGATGTCATGTGTGCAACAGGAGAACCTACTTACTGTACCCCTTACTTATTGGCACAGAAAGCTGGCCAACGGTTACAAATGGAGTTCCTGTTCCATAACAAACTCTCAGGTAAAACTTTTATTTATGGCCTGCAACCAAAATGGTGTGAACTTTGAGAGTTAACATATTTTTTACAGTCAGATGTGAAGTTGATTTTGTGAATTCATGGGTCCCTGATTTACAAATGTCCAACTTCCAAATGCTTGTACTTATAGACACAGTCCCATACAGGGGTGTAATTTTAAAGACCTGGCATAAGGACAATTCTGTATTTACGGATAGCTGCTTTAGCTTGTCCTGCATTGTGTTCCAAATTGCTCACAAATTGACTTGCAAGTGGAGTCCAGGATGGAACCCTTTGCAACCCGGAGACTGCCTGTGTTTGGTTAGCACCAGAATTCCTTACGAATTAATTAAGCAACTTTGAACACATTTGACTATTTATAAGATGTAGGTAGATGAAGCCTGCTGTTTCTTCTAACAGATGTTATAAAATTTGCAGAAATTGAAGTTTACATGAAGTTATTTCATCCTTTTGAAAGAGAAAGATAGTCATTTGTAGACCTACCAAACAAATAAGGGTTGAAGTTTGACTCCCAAAAATGGGTGGGTCACAGCTGGTCAGAGGTGCAAAGCAAATATATTGGAAGCAGAAACCAATAAATCTTGAACCTGCCTACCTCTAGTTCAAATGGAAGCAGGACAAGGATGGCCAGCCAACTTATTTATGGGAAACTGGTTCATCTCATTCATTTTAATTGTCATTCTGGTTGTAACACTGGATGGTTGGGTTATCTGTGCCTGGAAAACTCAACAGCTTGAAAACAAAAATCATGAAGCAAGTGCCTTTCCAGTAAATGCTAAATGCTGCAAAAGCTAGAACTCTGAAATAAAAAAAAAACAGAAAATGTTGGAGAAACTCATGTCCAGCAGCATCTGTGGAGAGAGAAACTAAGTTAATGTTTTGAGTCCATTGTGACTCTTCTTCAGACCATGTTTCCAGGAACAAGGGGTGCTTCCCTCAAACTTAAATAAACTCACTATAATTCTCTGTTGGTTTCTGTTTCCACCCCAGCCATATTTTGCTTTCTTGCAATCATACACTGTACCCTCACCCCCAGTGCGATTGGGAGACATTGGCAATGACCTTGTGTAGCAGATCTCTAGGCTGTCAATTGGGCTGTTTTTCAGACTTGTGTCCTGTGTGCTGGAGAATTGATTGCTTTTGTTAGTGTGTGAAGCACTGAGGACAAAGTGAATTCCTTTGTATAAAATTGATCCTGATCACTGGAGAGCCTTCAGCTTCTGATAGTGACTTTTAAAAAAAAATTGACATGTTTCCTTCAGGCATCTTTTCATCTTTCACTATATGTGATAACAATAGCCAATAATCTATGCAACTATGGTGCTTAACAGTAAGCACATAGAACATAGAACAATACAGCACAGAACAGGCCCTTTGGCCCACGATGTTGTGCCGAACATTTATCCTAGCTTAAACACCTATCCATGTACCTATCCAATTACTGCTTAAAGGTCACCAATGATTCTGACTCTGCCACTCCCACAGGCAGCGCATTCCATGCCCCCACCACTCTCTGGGTAAAGAACCTACCCATGACATCCCCCCCATACCTTCCACCCTTCACCTTAAATTTATGTCCCCTTGTAACACTCTGTTACACTTGCTGTTTTAGAACTACTAAATGCAAGCCATCATGTTTATACTTAGAAAACGCACCCTTTCAGAATATGCTGGTTTCCCATGCCTACAATTGTGTGCCTGTTAAGAGAATATGACTAAGATTGGGGTGAGGAGCTTCACTCTGCCAACCATTGTTTTCTTGTGTAAAAGTAAACCCTATGGACTTAGGGAGGTTTGATCACTCAAAACATAAAGTTTCACTGTCAGGATGGAAACATTTGCATATAACTTGTTCAAACTTAGAAGTGGGTAAAATGTTTGAATTTAACACACTTACAAATACTAGCTGTGAGTTAATACAAGTCATGAGTTTGATTCCGTTGCTGAGTACAAGACCAATAATGATGTGCTCCTGCTTTATATGTCACAAAGATTTAATAAAGATTAAAAATGCATTACATTTAGAAGCACATTTTATGAGAACACGTTCCTTATTTAAGTCCATTCTGAACATTGTTTATTTGTTGTTTATCCATAGTCCTTCCAAAGATTGATGAACTGTCTAAAGCTGGCATCCTTTCTAATAACTCACAGTCCAGCTTTTTGTGTGGTTTCCTCTACAAGGCCATGAACACTACAAAAACTGTAACTGAGAAAAGATTGAAGGAAGGTAGGTTATGCTTTGTTATGTGAAGGCATCTACATTTCAGCATTCGCTCAGTTGTTTAATACTGGGACAGAGTGAGCTACCAATAACTGTACATCAGGATGCTGACACCAACATTGGTTTGAAAAGTCAAATGACCTGTACACGTGCTATAATTTTGGTATTCCTTAAACAAATGAAATGTTTATATTATGATTCAATTGTGTCAAAATGAAATTTCGCCCTCTGACACTAATCCTGAATCATTGTACTCAGATTCAAGTTACGGTAAAATAAAACTGAAAGATTTAGGTGGCTGAATCTCCCCTCTTCCTCTTTGCTCTTCGCAGTTGTAAAGGCACCATTGGTATACTGTGCTTCATTATCCCATTTTCCCTGTGTGTTTGTACAGTGAGCCAACAGATATTGATTAATTGAATGAAGATGAGTGCAAATGGACTCAGTAGTTTTATAGAAGGCAAGCCATGGTATAGTTTGTCCTGGAATGGCAGATTAGAATGTATGGAAATTAACATTCACCAAAGCATTGTGCAGAGGACACTGTCAGAGGCTCTTTCTGATGACCTGTTGATGTTGCAAAATCACCTCGTTTAAATGCAAATCAGGGTAACCAATGAAATGTTTAATAACCACCATCTTTTGATCTCAAACACAGTGAAAAATGAACTTTTCGGGCTGGCTTCTCACTCGTAGATCCTGCCTCCACTAACCCAACCCAGCCCAAGCGGCCCCTGAATTTGCAGTTTTAATTATGGGATGACCGTGTTCCCTGGGAGGCAGGGAGACCAATGGAACACCAAGTGTAGGTGCAGTGGGCTGTGTGGCCTCCTGCTGTGCCATAACACTTCTGTGATTCTGAGAGCAGTAGCTGTCGCTGGGTGCAGTGTTAGCTTGTGGGTAAGATCTGGCTCATTATTCCAACAGTTTATTAAAGTTTTAAAAGTAAAATGAAATATCAAACTTCCCTGCAGTTCCCATACCATCTCACCTCACCCTAACACCCTCTTCATGCCTATCCATTTCAGCCTGTGCAACCTCATGTCCTCAACCACACTTATAACCAATCATATCTTCCATCCCAACATAGGCCAGGCTGTCCACCCCAGAACCCCTCGTTCGACCCATGTCAACCTATGCCCTCAACACACATCTGTGGCCCTTTCTAGCACATATGCTAATATAGTACTAGCCCATGCCAAGTTTAAACCAAAGTTCCAAGTGTCCGTTGCAGATATTGCTTTCCAAAAAAGGATTTTAAAAACTGACTGAATGACAGGAAAGTGAGTAATGGTCAGTATTACTCTCAAAATACTATTTAAAGTTCTAGGGAGATAGGAGTGGAGAATGGAACTGGCTGGATGGCTCTTTTGGGAGCTGGAACAGGCACAATGGAACAATGCCCTCCTGTTCTATAAATTTGATTTTAGGATTTTTTCAAGCTGGGGAAGATTTGCAATGGAATTTCTCTGAGAAGATTACTTGGGACCTTTGCTTCTTGTGATATATGGTAATAATTTGAACCTTAGTGTACAGAGCACAATTTCAAAATTTGCAGATGGCAAATATATTTGAAACCATTGCAAACTGAAAGGAGAACTTCAGATAAGTGGATGGAGTGGGTGGATAGGTAGTAGATGAAGATCAATGCTAAGTGTAAGGTAATATATTTTGGTAGAGGGAACATTAGAGAGACAGTATCATATAAAGGGTACAGGGAAGTGCATGTGCAGTTGAACCTTGGATTTTATTTTGTAATGGTTACAGGACAGGTTGAGAAAGCAATTTGTAAACGTAAATTAACCAAGGCACACAAAATAAAGTAGCAAGGAGGTTACATTGAATGTGAATACATCTGTAGTTCAGCCTGAAGTAGAGCATCGTATCCATTTCTGGGTGTCAAACTTTTGAAAGGTTACAAATATACAAGAGACAGCACAGGAGAGATTTATGAGAGTGATTCCAGAAATGAAGGATTGTGGAAACTGGGATTGTTCTTGGAGAAGAACAAGCTAAGAGGTGATCAGATTGAAGAATTCAAAATTCTGAGATTCTGGAGGGAGAAATCAGCCTTTTCCATTTGTGAAAAGATTACAAATGAGTGGGTGTAGTTTTAAAAATGATTAGTAACAGCAGCGAAAGTGATGTGATCAAAAACCTTTCTTCCACAAAGCAATTGGTTAGGGTTTGGAATTCACTGGCAGAAAGTCTGAGGGAGGTAGGTTTCACGGAGATATTGAGAGAATTAGATGATTCCTTTTCAAATAACAATGTGTAGGATTGCCAAGGGAAGGCAGGAGAATAGCAGTAATCATTTGGAATACTCATTTGGAGAAGGTGCTGACATAATGGACTGAGTGTCGTTCTACCTAGCAACAGTTCTTTAATTCTGTGAAGGCAGTCTCACTGATAAAAACTCTTGCACTACATTTACATTTCTTCAGTTGCATAATCCCTTGTAACAACAAATGTTTCATTCAAACATATAATCCCTTATAAAAACATTGAACTTCACAGTGCCATTTCAAGAGTCACTATTCACATGAAGTCAATCGATGAAATCACAGGTATCCTATGATAATAATGGAAGATTATGAAATTGATCTTATAGTTCTGAACCAACAAAAACATGAAAAAACAAGCTTTTTTTTAAACACTCTAGATGTTGTATCTCAAAAATTTATACAGCAAGAGTTTTAAATGCCTTGACAACTACTTTTGACAGTTACTCTTCACCCTTTTGATAGTCTCAGTAAGCTTCATAGTTTCAATTAGTCCATCCACATTTATTCATATTGATAACTATCTTTAACCATCCTGAAAGATCCCGAACCACATTACCTCTGTAAATGGTACTCTTCTATTCAAAGAAACCTGTAACATACCCATAGCTGTTCCTACCAAGTATGGGGACGGCAAACATGAGGGGACACAACTTTAAAGTGAGGGGAGATAGGTATAAAACAGATGTCAGAGGTAGTTTCTTTACTCAGAGAGTAGTAAGGGTATGGAATGCTTTGCCTGCAACGGTAGTAGATTCACCAAGTTTAAGTGCATTTAAGTCGTCATTGGACAGGCATATGGACGTACATGGAATAGTGTAGGTGGGATGGGCTTCAGATTAGTATGACAGGGCGGTGCAACATCGAGGGCCGAAGGGCCTGTACTGTGCTGTAATGGTCTATGTTAATACAGTGCTTTCCCCATTATTGTCCCTCTGAAAATGATAGGCTCAGGTTCATGCTCGGGGTGGGACTTCTGATCTTCAGTCAAGTTTACTATCTTCACAGTGACTGGCAGGGTCCCCAGCATTACAGTAATCCCTGTCTCAACCTATTTTTCTTTCCCCCTTTGTGTGAATAATTCAGTGAGTATAGGCAGTGAGTAGCTGCGTAAGATGTTACAGCTATTGTCTCTGATATACGCCAAAATAGTTTGTTTTGGGTTGCAGTCATAGGAGTACAGTTTTGCTTCAATGTTCCTGCGTTAGGGTGCAGATACCAACCAATTCTAGGCTCCTGATCGTTATCCAGGGACCTCTGTCAAAAGTGAACCTATGTGAACTTCTAGTGAGATCATGATTGTGCTGGTTTCACACTACATATTTAATCACTACATATACAGGGCACTGGAGGGATACCTAGACGTGAAAAACTTTGCCTCCTTCCTATGTTTCCTTTTCCTCCACTCCACAAGAAAGGGATTAGCAAGGTTAGATCGCATGGAATACAGGGAGAACTAGCCATTTGGACATAGAACTGGCTCAAAGTTAGAAGACAGAGGGTGGTGGTGGAGGGTTGTTTTTCAGACTGGAGGCCTGTGATCAGTGGAGTGCCACAAGGATCGGTGCTGGGCCCTCTACATTTGTCATTTACATAAATGATTTGGATGCGAGCATAAGAGGTACAGTTAGTAAGTTTGCAGATGACACCAAAATTGATGGTGTAGTGGATAGCGAAGAGGGTTACCTCAGATTACAACAGGATCTGGACCAGATGGGCCAATGGGCTGAGAAGTGGCAGATGGAGTTTAATTCCGCAGAGGGTGGTACGTGTATGGAATGAGCTGCCAGAGGATGTGGTGGAGGCTGGTACAATTGCAACATTTAAGAGGCATTTGGTTGGGTATATGAATAAGAAGGGTTTGGATGGATATGGGCCAGGTGCTGGCAGGTGGGACTAGGTTGGGTTGGATATCTGGTCAGCATGGACAGGTTGGACCGAAGGGTCTGTTTCCATGCTGTACATTTCTATGACTCTATAATTAACACCTTTCAAGAAGAAGAATAAATTACTGGAAAAAAATGCTGGTAGAAAATACATTATTCAGTTATTGATCTAATCCATGTATTGCTTGTCACTTTTAGTCAAATAAGATTTGTAAACTGTTGTCGTCATTATCACTGATGAGGGGATGTAGTGACAGTGAAAGCTGGATCGTTATTCGTTGTGGATCTACTTCAGATTCCTTTTAGTCCATATTTCCTTCTATAATTCTTATGTATTTTAGAAATGTAGGCTCATATCGTATCTCTTCAAATTGTTTCCATGGCAACAAATAAATTTCAAAGAGAATGATTGGTTTGTTCTCCAGGACACGATTAGGATCTGCACTTAGAACATATCACTGCGAATCCCCTGTTCGTCATCACCTGGATGTTTTTTCATTGCTGTTGAATCATTTTTAGGAAGGCAAGGCCTTTTTCTTTTGCAAGAAGTCGTTCATTGAATACAGTTTAGTTTAAGATTGGTTTCCTAATGCCCTCTTATTAGATTTATCCAAATACTCAAACTTCTATCGCAATGTAATGATGAATTGTACAATGCTGCTGGTTGCTGTGTATATTTCATGATATTCCCTTTTTTTCCCTCTGTCTCAAATATTATACAATATCCTTTGTCATCTAAGATCCACTTTCCCAGTCCTATTCCCCCTTCAAAAAAGGCTGGAATGAAATAATTTATCAATGTAATAGTCTCATTCATGATGTTGTCTATTTCATCAGCTTAATGTAACGATAGATTATGCTGTTCATAAAGGTTGTAGCATAGGGATCTAAATAATGCAATATCTGCTATCATGATGCTTTCTACCCCAGGAATGGGAGCGGATAAACTACCTTTTTTTTTCAAAATTGCCACATCCTTCATGCTACTTCTGTTGCTTTTGCACAAGGAATGTTCTGGAATCGTGGCCCTTCTTAACAACTTATTTTGTCACTTGTCAGCACTGGTAAGATGCAGATCTATTTTGATATGAGTATCCCTTGAAGATGTTTGGAGTGATCCAGTAGTGTAGAAGTTCAAGGCTGTCTATCAACTTCACAGCCAAAGGCAAAGCAGCCACTGTCATGAATCATGCCTGAAATGTCAGGCTGAAGAAAATGGCACAACTTTGTCACTGCATTCCTAATGCAGGGAAATTGCAAGAACAAATCTTTTCCGACATGCCGTAGTATCAGTGCTCAATGTAAAGACAAAACAACTTGAGCAAGAGGAGGTGCAATTTGCTTCTTGTGTAAGTGACCTGCCTCTCTTTTATTCCACTTTTCCTTATTTGCTTTTGTAGGAAAGGCAAAAAGAGAGAAAAGCACATCTCATGTCATCCCCACGGTTCAGATTTAGATGGCAGCCACAGAAACCATAGCCATCAGCAATGCAACAAAACATGCAACAATGAACATCAAATAAATATGCAAAGAGCTTTTTTTGAAAAGTGAAAATGAAAAAGTCAAAATGCATGAAGAAAAGCCATAACATATTTTTAAGTTCTCAAAGAGAAAGACTTTCAGTTGCTGCATCTGTGACCTGCACACAGTGCTTACACTTTCCAATCTACATAACTTGGCCCTCTTAAAGGGACAAAACACATCAATAAGTTTTCTCGATAGTATAACCACTCTCACCCTTATGAAACAGTTTACTCTGAGCATTGACAGAGAGATTTGCTAAACTTAAATGCTGTTCTGTCATGAGCTGTTTGTTAGTTAATATTAACTGGGAAGCAAAATCTATCAAAGGTTGCTTTAAGAATACAGCAAAAATGAGGTTTATGTGCCTGTATAAGGCTGACTTCTCACTGCCATATAAATTCTTAGTAGGGTGGATAATGGATTAGAAAGTAATATATTCTTTAAAGTTGCACATGGGCAAGTTTCTATTTAATGTCAAGAGCATCAAATGTTTTTACTGCACCTGCTCCTACTCAAGTTGTTTTGCCCTTTGACCAAGCACTGCTCATAACACGATTTCTCCCTGCTTCAGCTCATCGGGTGAATCCCTTTGTTTTTGTTACCTTTAGACTTTATAAGTCTGAAGCATTTATAGCTAAATTTTTAAGATTCTATCCTCTGTGATCATCAGAAACTCTATTAATACTATTACCCTAATTTACATCAAGCCTACTGAAGAACCAGGTGTGTGCTCAGTAACCAACATTGGTATTTGCTTACGCAATGCCTTGATTTTTAAAACTACCGTATTTATTTTCATAAATCTCCTTGATCTTGTTCTTCCTGTTTCTGGAATTGTTTTACAAACTTTCAAGTTACCTGTACTCCACTTCTGATCTTTTGAATGTTTTAGCTTTCCAGTCATAGGTGGCCACCCCTACAGTTGTCTAGTCATTGAGCTTTGGAAGTCCTTTGTAAAACTTTGTAACTCTCTGTTTATTTTTCTGTCATTTATGACTGTCCTTAGAAATATATCTTTTGTACCAATGTTTTTATTCATCTTTCTGACTGAACTCTATTGTATGGACATGCAGTCTCACAATATCGTATGAACTGTTGCTCAGGATGAAGGTTGCTCTCACCATTCTCTTAAAATTAAGGAAACTACAAGGGCCTGCCTGGTCTGGTATAGTAGAGGTGATCTACTTCTTTCTGTATCTAGAAGATTCATAGAGTCATGCAGCATGGAAACAGGCCTTTTGGTCCAATCAGTCCATGCTGATCATAAATCTAAACTAAACTAGTCCCACCTGCCTGCTCCTAACCCATATTCCTCCAACCCTTTCCTATTCACGTACTTATCCAAATGGTCTTTTAAATGTTGTAATTGTACCCACATCCACCACTTCCTCTGGAAGTTCATTCCACATGTGAACTACCCTCTGTGTAAAACAAAAGTCCCTCATGTCATTTTTAAAATCTCTCTCTCCCCTCTTAGAGTTAACAAAATGAAGTTTATTGTTTGTTAACAACCAGCTACAAGTTACATTGATGTGACAGGCATTTGTAGTGGAGACTTTAGGAAAGATCTTAGGCCTCACTCCTTTGAATTCTATTCTGTTTTACCCACAATTCCGCATGACATCATCATGGTATGTGGTGCTTAATGTTTTCAAGCCCATATGCAACAATCCCTTCATGTGGTTTAGTATGAAATGTTCTAGCTGTTGAGAAAGTTGACAAGTTCCTTATAAAACTGTCATCGATATCTTGTGTAGCTGACTGCCGTGAGGTTTTACAGGAGGTGCTAATGTTCCTGCTGCCACTCAGTGCTGCAATTAAAGGGAATTCATCTTTCTTTGTCACAGTTGACCAGAACATTCTAACAGGTGTCTTACAATGTTCCTGCTGCTTTCAATGATACTAGCTTCCACTCTGATTTTATCTATAGGCCATAATCTTCTTTCTGACAGTATGGAATGTAATTTCACAAACTGTATCCTTTTATGACATTCCCAAATTTTATGGAAAAAATCAGCTGTTTCCTTTCAGTCAGTGACATTGAATGGCATTGTAATGTTTCAAGTGTGATTTAGAACATAGATTCGTTCTACCTCATCTATTATCTCCATTTTGTTTCAAGAAAGCCAAGAGGCATTGTTGGTGCATATTGTGTCACATATTCGACAATCAAACTGCCGCTATTTAAACCTTGGACATGAATTTCACCTTTTGATAGTTCGATGTATAAATACTTGGGAATGTTATGTTTTGTTTTTTTTTGGATTGTAGGTGTTGCTGGCAAAACCAGCATTTAATGCCCATAGTTACTTGCTTTTGAGAAGTTTTTGGTGAGCTACCTTCTTTAACTGTTGTGGTCTCCATATTGAAGGTACTTACAATACTGTTTGGGAAAGTGGGTGGAGGTGGAAAGTGCATTATTTCCAGGATTTTAATGCAGTTTTGATGTGAATGATGTTGTAGTTCAAAATCAGGAAGGAAATATAAAGATAATGGTTTCTCTTGCACCAACTACCTCGGTCCTTTAATGTGGCAGAGATTGTTTAAGTGTTACTATCAAAGAAGGTTTGGTGAGTTACTGCTGTTTGCCTTGTAGATGGTACGCACTGCTGCCATTGTCCACTAATATTAGAGTAAGTGATTATTTAAGTGTTTTTAAAGCTGTTCTCATTCACGTAAGTGAAGAGTATCCCATCTGTCCTGACTCGTGCATTGCAAATGGTGCACAGGTTTTGGGGAGTGAGGAGTTGATTTAGTCACAATAGAATACCTGCTGTAGATGGCACAGTAGTTTTATGACTAATTCAGTTGTGTATCTAGTCAATGGTAACTCCAAGAATCTTGAGGGGAAGTAGTTAGATGATCTCATGTTGGAAATGGTCATTGTCCGGTACTTCCATGGCATGAATGTGACTTTCAGTAACAGCACTGTGTACTATGTACCAGATGCAACACAGTACTCACCGTGACTTCATTGACAGTAACTTCCAAATATATGACCTCTACCACCGAGGGGTACAAGACCAGAGGATGCATGGAACCTCCACCACCTACAAGTTCCTATTCAAACTAAATACCGTCTTGACTTAGAACTGAAAACTGAAAGAACTGCGGATGCTGTGAATTTGAAACAAAATTAGAAATTGCTGCAAAAGCTCAATAGGTCTAGCAGCATCTGTGAAGAGAAGCCAGATTTCTGCATCTTATTTCCACTGTAGCCCTGCCACTTAGAATGGTGGAATGTAAGTACTTTGGCTGCCATTGAAGCAGGGCAGTCAGTGTATGGCATGTGATAGAGCTGCCTAAGGCCTCTGTTGCAACACTCAGTATTGGCACAGCTCCTGAGGGAGACGTAATTCCTTTACAAAATTACACCAAGGCCAGCAACACAATTTTAGTCAATGGACCTGGCACACCTCATCAGAGTCAAGAGTGTGGTGCTGGAACAACACAGCAGGTCAGCCAGCATCCGAGAAGCAGGAGAGTCAATGTTTTGGGTGACAGCCCTTCATCAGGAATGTTGATTTTCCTGCTCCTCGGATGCTGCCTGACCTGCTGTGCTTTTTCAGCACCACACTCTCAACTCTAATCTCTAGCATCTGCAGTCCTCACTTACACCTCATCAGAGATACACCCAGTGGAGAGGGAAAGGAAATTCATGGGGTGTTACTGGTTTTACACAGAATGTCTAGGCAATTGAATAGAAAGGTTCTTGTGAAACGTAGATTCATTTTACAAAGTAGTTTGTTTTCTTTGCATTTTTTGTTTATGGTCACAGGTTCAGTTCATTGCTAGAAAGAAATTAATAATGTATGAGAGATGCTTTCTGACCTAATGTATAAATGCTCAGAAATATGCCAAACAGATCTGTAGGTGAGGTCGAATGGGGACTTTCTAGTCAGTCATTATGATGAAGTCCTGAAAGGTGAGTGCAGAGAACAAAAGGTCAACTCTCTTTCAGAGGTCCAGTTTCAACCTGTAAGAAAAATAAGTTGATAAACTTGCTGAGACAGGTAGTTTATGGTGATAACAGCCTAGCTAATAAACAAGGACAGAAAGGTGATCCTATTAATAGCAAGTCAAGTTCACCTTAGGCTACAGTTACACTGCCACTTGTAGGTTAAAGCACAAAATCACTTTGCATTAATGTGAAATATTATATATTAGTTCCACTCTCGCTCTAAAATGCATTTAGTTGAATGCTGTTGGATGATTTAGAAAAAATTCTTTTATAAATCCAGATTTATTATGTGGGGTGCAACTTCAGTCTATCATGAAACAAGTGTGTCGGTGCTCAGATAGCAGATGCTACTACTATCTGTCCCAACATTATTTATGAGCATGCATGCTGTCTACCATAGGAACGTTTAATTTCTATACATTGATCCTTAGATTGAGTATTTATTGAAGCAATTTAACACAGCAGAAAAGGACAGATTTAGGCAGCAATCATCTGTAACTGTCATCCCCATGCATTTTTCTAATAGTTTATGTTTAATGCAAAATTTTACAGACAATGTTCTGGCAGTGTGAAGCTTCTATTTGTCAGAATAACAATGTTCTCTGCTTAACTGATAAAGAACTAATGAGCAATGACGCTGTGGTCTGGATTTTGAGGTAGAAATAATGGTGAGGTTAACAGTGCTCATTGTTCAATTAGCACGTTAATAGCAACACATATAGTGACTACATGCAATTAATGCTAAACATTAAACTCTAAGAGTAGGGATGTTATGCTTCCGTTATATAGGGCATTGGTGAGACCATGTCTGGAGTACTGTAGGCATTAGTCTCCTTGTTTCAGGAAAGGTGAACATTCATTGTAAATGGTTCAGAGAAGGTTTACCAGACGAATACATGAAATGGATGAGCTGTCTAATGAGGAAAGGTTCTGTTATGAGAAATGCAGATTTGTATCTGCTGGAGTTTGGAAAAGTAAGAGATAGCTTGATTGAGAAATTTCAGGTCAAGAAAGATCTTGGTAACCAGACAAATTGTACCTTGCATAAGTACATCAGGGAAATAGAACACAATGTAGAATATAGTGTTACAGCTACAGAGAAGATGCAGAGAAAGATTAACTCTAATCCGTGAGTGATCTGTTCCTAAGTTTGATAATGGTGTGGGAGAAACTGCTCTTAAATCTGTCAGTACGTGTTTTCAAACTTTTGTATCTTCTGCCCTATGAAAGAGGATGGAAGGGAGTATAACTGAGGTGAGAGGGGTCTTTAATTCTGTTGGCTGCTTTCCCAAGGCAGTGGGAAATGTAGACAGAGCCAATAGAAGGAAAGCTAGTTTTTTGATGGACTGGGTTCCATTCACAACTCTGTAATTTCTTACGGTCTTGGGCAGAGCAGTTGCCATACCATGCCGTGTTGCATCCGGATGGGATACTTTCTGTGGTGCATCTATAAAAATTGGTAAGAATCATTTTGGACATGCTGAATTTTCTTAGCCTTCTGAGGAAGTAGAGGTATTGGTGCTTTCTTGACTTTAGCTTTGACCTGGATGGACCAGGACAGACTGTTGGTGATATTTACTCCCAGCACCTTGAAGCTCTTGACCGCCTCCACCTCAGCACCGTTGATACAGACAGGGGCATGTCCTCCACTTTCTCATAAATTGATGATCAACCCCTTTGTTTTGTTATCATTGAGGGAGAGATTTTTGTCTTTACACCATGCCACTAAGCTGTCTATTTTTTTCCTGTACTCTGTTGTTTGAGATCCAACTCATTATGTTGGCAGCACCAGATTTGTAAATGGCGTTAATGTTAAATTTGGTCATACAGTCATGAAACTATAATGAGTACATTATAGAGTATGCAGCCTTTTTTGATTGGATACATGCAGAAAAGTTACTTCTTTTTGTAGAAGAATCTAGAACTCGTGGGACACTATTTTAACCTAGGGTCACCAACTGGGGGAGGTGAAGGCCTAATGGCATTATCAGTACACTGTTAATCCAGAAGACCCATGTGATTATCTGGGTACTTGAGTTTGAATCCTGCCAAGGCAGATGGTGGAATTTGAATTCAATAAATTTCTGGAATTAAGAGTCTCATGGTGACTATGAATCCATTGCTGATTGTCGGGAAAACCCATCTGGTTCATTAATGCCCTTCAGAGAATGAAATCTACCATCTGGCCTGCATGTGACTCCAGACACATAGCAATGTGGCCAATTAGGGATGGGAAAAAAATGCTGCCCCAACCAGAGACACCCACATCCTGTGACTGATTGAAAAAAAATTAAGATAGATGGAAACATTTTTCTCAGACGATCTTGAGTCTTTTTAACTTTTTTTTTCCCAAAGGATGGATGGATCCTTGTATGCTATTAAGAGGGAAGTAGATTGTAGCTTGGTAAGCAAAGTGGTGAAAGGTCATTGGGGTTAGCAGAATGTAGAATAACCAGATCGATCTGGAGCTTACTGAATAGCAGAACAGGGCTGAGTGACCTGCTCCTAATTCATAATTTTTTTATGTAAATCAGAATGTCTGCTGTCAGAAATGCTCTGCTGTTCCAGACGTTCACACTGATATCCCGTCTGTAGACTTGTTAATAAACTGCATGAAATGATGTGACATACCTGTACTTAGTTGTGCTGCACCCACTGAATACAGCACACATAAATTAGGATGCCTCTATTTCACTGTAAGTACAATTTTAATGTGTAGAATCTCATTCCTTCAGATTTTAATTACTGTTGGAGAATTTCTGTCCCTCACAATCTTGCCTTTCTTCTACTGTCTTGATTTAACGTCTGTATTTATTTTGACATTGAACGACATATTGAAATTGATCCCTTTTGGTTTCGTCTCTGAATTATGCTTTCATGCTTCTTCAATCTGATTAAGTACATACACATTTGCGTATATGGTTCACACATCAATCCCCGATCTCACAAAGGAGATACAGGAAGAACAAAGTGCTATAACTTCCAGTACAAAATCCCATGGATAGTAGATAGGATAGTAGTTGGAATGAATAGCTGCCACTGCTTGTTATATGGAAGTCAATCTATTTGGCACTCTAACATGCATACTTATCTAAAGTTTATAACAAAAAGTATAGGTGATGGTGGAGAGTCAACTGTTGTAGAACAAATGTTGGAGATGTTTTGACTCGACTTTAGATCGGAAACTTAATCTTTTTTTTAAATTTCTTTCTTATATATGGTTGTAGCACTGTTTGTTTTTTTTTGCTTTGCTCTTTTCAATTAAGTATTTGGTACTACTTAAACATAATCAACATTTTGGCACCATGCAGTGAAAATTTACATGCAAAGCAAGTTATAGGTACCTCACGGCATTTAATATTGTACTCTGAAGAGCATCAATAAAACTGCGGACTAAAATTTCTTGCACTAACTACTCTCAGCAGGTTTCAGACTTGAACTTCTATACAATACAGGTAACAGCCGTTTTCTACCAGCAGCAAAGAAATATTTGTATACAATGTATGGTATATAATCGCTAATAATCCATGGTTTGCATTCATCAAGGTATCCCAAAGCAAATATTAGTGTGTAGGAAGTAAAGGTTTATAATTGGGTTAATGTTGGGGAGTTTATTACACTCCATTCAATCAGATGATGTTATTCGGTCTTGATGAAAAAACAAAGTCTCGGTAAGATGCTGATGACCGATATATCGTCCCTGCCTCATGATAGTCTTATTTATAATGTCTAACTGGCTAAGGTAACTTGTAATTGTTGTCTTCATGCAATAAACTGCACCTTATTAAGCTAAATGCCTCCTTGTTAGGACTGACTGGTGGCTCATCCTATACCAGTGTTAACTAAATAGACTTTTAGATCCAGTATCATAAGCAGGATTCATTCGAAGGCTCTTAAGCTTTTGATTAGAACTGGAGATTAATGGTTTAAACTGCAATTTTGACGGTAAGATTTATTAAAACTATTGCCACAGTCTTTTATTTGGAAAGTTATGGAAAGAGCACACATTATCTGAGAGGTCATGAAAGGCAGGAAATCATTCAAAAAAGTGGGAAACCTGCACCTGTGCAGCAGAAAGAAGGACAACCACAATTTTACTTAACAAGGGTGGGAAATCGCTAATTCTGCCACAAATATTTGGCTGGAGTCGTAGTAAACTGTACAGAAACTACAGCATTGTAATTTAGCTAAATTTAAGAGTTAAAATAATGCAGCATTGCTATAATTTAGAATTAGATAATTAGAAGAACATAATAAATGTTGTTCTAATGAACACTCAAAATAATCTTAGAAATTGAACAAAAGTAACAGCATTGAATTACTACAATATCAAAAGTTTCAAAAGTAGAAATGCAGCAGTATTTAGGCACTGTAGAATTTTAAACTATGAAACGGAGCTTGGAAATCAGAATTCATAAGAGACAGAATTGTTGGAAGCATTGAAGAGTTTTTGACAGATCTGTTACAACAAGAAGTCATTTTGACTTTGAACAAATCTAATAACAAACCAATAACATACCCAGACAAATCCTGAGAGGGGAAGGAGAGCCCTAGTCTCAGAATAGTAATTGGATCTCTACTCTTGATAAGGCACAAACACTTTGATCTACTGTTTGTATTGGTTTCTGTATTGAAATAGCAGATACTAAATATCAGTGTCACCGCTGTGGAATAGAAAAACTCTTCACAGTCACAGACAGTTCCCAGCTTTGGCAAAAGAATGCTACATTTCTAAGTCATTTTCAGAAGATATCCACATCAAACCCCTCACCCAATTTGAATCCTGGCCCTTGCATGGGAAGACTGGAACCACTGCTGTCTGTGTCAGTATGACCCTCTGAGATTTTCATGGACAGCAGTGTTAATGTGAGGATTACAGTGGAATGAGAAGTGTGACTTATTCTGTAGATGGGAGAGGGAGTCACAGGAGTGGTTCCAGTCTTCTCTTCTCTCTCTCTCTCTCTCTCTCTCACTCACACTCACACACACACTTTTTACTGCAGCGTTTTATCAAGTTCCAACTTTGCCCTGTACAGGACAATGTTAGAGAAATTATCTAGGGAAGTAGGGTTGCACTCCTAGGAAAGTGCGGTGAGAGAGAGAGAGGGCGGGCGGGCGGTCAGTCATTTAGAGACGGTGCCTGGGCTCCCATCGATATCCTGGAGTGTTCTCGGCAGCATTTCAATGAGCTGAGTTTGTTTATAATCATTGGAAACAAAAGGCGCGATCAGTGTTGGAAACATCTCTTTGATGAAATGTTTCTTTCAGGACCTCGAGATCTCCTTCGGATAATCCAATTTTCGGATAGTGGAGGTTTCTCGTATTCCTCAGCTCCATGGGTCTGACTGTAGTAACAATCTCAAGACACTTTGACTGAAATATAAACCTCTATGAAAATACAGATGGAAGTGTAGCAGGAAGGTAATGTCTGTGATCAGTCTTCAGATTTTTATGAGCTTGTGTTTCTTGTCTGCAGATTTCCAAAAGCGATGGTGCACCTTAGAAGGTGGGTTTCTCAGTTATTATGAAAGTGACAAATCAGCCACACCGAATGGGAGGATTGATATCAACGAAGTGGTCTGTTTAGGAGTGGCCAAGTCTGATTTTACATGGGGCGCTGGGTGAGTAAAAGACTTGAAGTCCAATCCCTGTGTTAAATCCTGGGGAATTAGACTAAGTAGAATTAATTCCTGGAAACTCAATTCTGTTTGACCTGATACTTTAAGGAAAAGTTTTATTAATTGCATGGCAGGGATTCTTATTGTGATTTGTGACTTTTCATCTAATCAATTAAAGGTCTCTTTTATTTCATCTCAGCAAATTTTAGACAGTGGAGCCACAGTTTATTTTTAAAAATTTTGTACAAAGTAACTTCTGCCTGACAGTTAGCAATCAATTAGAGTGAACATATTTTGTTTCTAACTTCTAATTGTGAACGCAGCATTTTCACTGTGTGACCTGGCTTCTCAAGGATAATTTTGGAGTATTTCTTAAGCTAAGAATATCTTGAGTCATGGTTATGTTCATTGTTATGGAGCCACCCTAGGACTTACTGATGTGATCTGCCAGGGAATGCCAGCAACTCGAAATCTCTACACACAGATTAAGTGAAATTCTTGTTTGTAAATTAAAAAAAAATTCCATGTAAACATAAGCTAACATGGAGAAAAGGCCTTGTTAATTAAAAAAACGTTTATGTGCTTTAAATTGTCAGTCAATGTGGATGTCGTAATTTGTTAACCAAGTGCATGCATGTGATTACTTAGGGCATTTTTGTTAGCATCCTATTGGGAACTGAAATCATCCAACAATAACACCGTTTCTGTAGTATAGTGGTCATCAAGTTCGCCTCATGTGTGAAAGATCCCCGGTTCAGAAACAACCGCGTCCCCTTGTTGTGAGTTCATTTCTGTAATGTAGCCTAACACCTGAAAGGTCCCAAGTTTAAAACTGGACAAAAACAACCTTGCTCCCAATGGCAGTCTTTGGGTGGCACAGTGGCTCAGTGGTTAGCATTGCTGCTTCACAGCACCAGGGATCCAGGTTCGATTCCAGCCTCAGGCGACTGTCTGTGTGGAGTTCGCACATTCTCCCAGTGTCTGCGTGGGTTCCCTCCAGTTCCTGTGGTTTACTCCCAAAGTCCAAAGATGTGCAGGTCAGATGAATTGGCCATGCTAAATTGCCCATAGCGTTAAGTGCATTAGTCAGAGGGAATTGGGTCTGGGTGGGTTACTGTTCGGACGGTTGTTGGCCTAAATGGCCTGTTTCCACACTCTAGGGTATCTGTAGGGAATCTCATAACCAGTACTTGGAGTAAGCCAACTGCTCTTGTTTTGTGATCGGAAAATCATGTATGTTATACTCCATTGAGGCAATTTTGGTATGTGCCGCCTTTAATGGGCCTTCAGGTTGGGAGATAGCAAATGTTACCCACAATTTAGGAAGGGAGTGAGAGGAAACAAGACCTGTCAGCCTTACATCAGCTTTAAAGAAAACACCTAGATAATAAAATATGATTACGCATGGCATGGCATGAATGGGAAATCATACTGGATGAACTTGTTCGAATTTTTTGAGGATGTTACTAACAATATTGATAAAGGTGAGTCAAAGGAAATAGCATACCTAGATTTTTCAGAAAGATTTTAATTAAGTCCCCCAGAAGAGAGGCTGGATAGAAACATTAAAGCACATGAGATATGAGCTAATATACTAACATGAATTAGTGATGGATAACAGAAAACACTAAGTCATTCTTTCATTGGCAGTCTGTAAACAGTGGGGTACTCCAAGGATCAGTACTTGAGACCCAACTATTCGTAATGTATATCAATAATATGGAGTTGGGGACAAAATTAATACAAAACATTTTTGAAAAACTGTAATTAGCCTCAATTAAGCATAAGTGTTTTAGCATCACAGTCACTAATCACTGCAGAGATTCTTTGTTAGATAAGTCATTTTAGTGTGTCTGGCATTAAATAAGACTACTGAGAGCGAATTAATTTCACTTAGAGTGCTTCTAGTTGCTACTCCATCCTTGAGTCAAATCTCAAATTGAGTGCCGATTCCATAAGTGAAAAGGTAATCTACTGGATTAAATTCAGACTGTTCCATTGGAAACCCTGACCGTTGTACCCACTTCATCATGGAAGAGATCCTCCGCAGCTTCCTGGCCATAACAAAGACCCCTCCAGATAAGTTTGAGGGCAGAAGGGCTAATGTGGAATGTCACTTGGAACCATTAGTGAGCAATTGACACCCATTATCCATGATGTTCCCAGGCACTTAGAAGACTGCCCAGCAAACTCTTATCACGATAGCCTATGGCTTCTTGGCTGGAGATGGGACTATTTCTGCTGTTACAGCTTTGATCTCATCCCACCAAAGTTTCTGTCAGCTATGCCATCTTTCCTCCCTCAACTTGTGACACTTAACACAATCTAAGTGTTTCATTAAATTTCTTTGAATTAGAAGATTTGAGAACAGCAACTGGAGAGATTGGGTGTTTGACTTCAGCATGAAGTAGCCTTTATTAAACATTAATGACAATGCCCTTGAAAGGGTCACAAAGAAAATCAGTGATAGGAAGTGGAAATGCCATGTAGACTAGGGACTGGACAAATTATTGATCTGATTTAAATCTGACCTTAGGGTTTTATGAATTGACCACTAAATTGCTTTAAAAACATAGAGTAGGTCGGAAAAATTCTTTAGTTACACGTTTCTCATTAATGTTCTGCAAGGTGGCAAATAAAATTGAATTCTCAGTAATATCTTACATAAAATGAAAATCCAACTCCCTTGGAAGGTGGTAGTTAAATAGGCTGAGGGTGTATCAGTTGTGTGTTTTAAAATGTCTGCAATATGTGAAAAAAGTCAAGTTTGAATGGAAGGTAATTAAGTTTCCCAGAGTAGAGGAAGACATGGAAGATCTGGTAATTCTGTATTCGTCTTGCTGCATTCAACTTTTGAGATAATGTTGTTTGGCAGGAGTATAGTAAGATAATATTGAACACGGTTGAGAAATGCTAACAAAGCAATCTTTATCCAATATTCCACTTCATTTATAACCTTAACAATATTAGCTCAGCAGAAACCATGGGTAGACTTTGTATCTTCAGTGCTGGAAAGCACTGCTGCATCTTTAAATAATCCACCTGAGTTTCACCAGCGTCCTGTCCTCTGAAAATATTAACACAGCAGTGAAGGTGAAAATCTCTTCGAGCTGCTGACAAACGTGATAACATAACCCAAAATGATGAATATTTATAATGCTTCCTTTTTAATTATGGAGAAACCTTAGAAAAACAAATGTTCCTTGCTTTTATGCAACTCCCGAGGATGTTATGATATCAAAGGTGTACAACTGCATTTGATTCTTAATGAAATTAATAGAAACCTGTTCTTTCAAAATCTAATCAATTTTTGAGGGATTAATTCTCCATTGAAAAGCTGCATTATCCCAAGATGATGCCTTTCATTCATATACATTATTTGTGTTTCCTATAGCAGTATATGAGGTTGTTAAGCACTTGTGTCTGTGTCGAGAGTGTGGTGCTGGAAAAGCACAGCTGGTCAGGCAGCATCCGAGAGCAGGGGAAATCAACGTTTCGGGCATAAGCCCTTCAATAGGAATGAGAATTTCTTCTGTATGTCTGTTTTGATTTTGAATTATACATTTCAAGTTCAGCATTGCTCTGTAGACTATCTTGGAAATATTTCACACAACTTTCTTGCTTTCATCTGGAATTCCCGCCCGAAATCCTTATGTATGTCTATCCTAATTTTCCCCCTTTAAGATGCCCATTATGAACTATTGTAGTGATGTGAAATCTACAATCTTGAGTGATCAATAAAAGGCTTTCTTGTGCACAACTCTACAGAGGATGGTAAATGTGAACAAACTACATGGGCCTGACAGACCCAGGTTTCGATTCCACATGGCCTGACATCATAATGACCTAGCTCCTTTGAAACAAGCTTATTAGATATTTTTAGAGTAAAGGTGCAATTGCCTTGACTCAATATCCACTCCAATGTCTTTTTTCTTATGATTAAAGTTTAACCATGGACATTTAACACTTTTACACTACTTTCTCCCACCTACTTCATCCGCTACAAGCCCCTCTCATTTGAGGAATTCATCTCCAATGGATTCTTGCTTCCCTTAGGTGTGTAAAACAAATGAGCTCTCTTGTCCTTTCCTTTCAAGGGCAAACATACTGATGGGGTGGATTGAGCGTTTCTTATAATGGCTGGTCATTGAACTGAAAGTCTCTCTCTAGCATATTCATAATTTGCTGATGGGTTTTTCACACAGTATGAAGCTGCCAGTTTTATAAATCAATAACTTCTTTATGTTGAAAATTAACATGAGCCAGCTTGGACTTGAAGATCTCTTTCTCTGTGGATATCTTCCTACTAGCTACTAGAAGATATTGCACTTGTCCGTTATTCACCTTTGTTGAGGTCAGAAGTGATTATTGCATATTTTTCTGCACCAACTATTCAGAGATATTTAAGCAGTCCTTGAACATGTTCAGCAAGACCCAGAAAACATGGAGACGTGGGCTAACATTTGTGCTACACAAAGGCCAAGCAGTGACTGTCTCTAACAAGAGAGAACCTGACATTGGCTCTTGACGCTTAAAGGTACTGCCATCATTGAATTCCTCACTATCTACATTACAGGAGTTGCCATTGATCAGAAAATTTTGTGGATCAGCCTTAAGAATACGGTGGTACAAGTACAGGTCAAAGGTTGGGAATTTTGTGATGAGAAACTCTTCTCCATACTCCCCAGAGCCTGATCGTCGTCAACAAGGTACAAGTCAGGAGTGAGATGAAGACCCTTCACTTGGGTGAAAATTCTGGAATTCCCTCCCTAAGATCATTGTGGGTCAACCTACAGCATACATGCACCCCAACAGTTCAGGAAGGCATCTTATCATCACTTTCTCAACTAGTGATAGACAATAAATGCTGACCAGCCAGTGATGCCCATGTTCCACAAGTGAATAAATTAATAAAACCATGTCTCAGAGAATACAGCTCTGACGATACTCAAATTTAGCACCAACTTCAGCAGCCCATTTGATTGTCTTCTCATTGAACACCAGCAACATTCATTCCATCCACACTGATGGACAGTAGCAGGAAGCTGCATCATAGACAAGTTACACTCCAACAAGGCTCCTTAGCACCTTTCAAACCATTGATCTTCACTATCTAGAAGGGCATGGGCAGTAGATATGTAAGAACACCATTACATGCATGTTTCCTCTCAAGTGATACATCATATTGACTTGGAAATATATTGCTGTTCCTTCACTATCACTGATCAAAATGCTGCAAGTATCTCTCTAGCATCACTGCAGTGTATCTACACCACGTGGATTGTAGTAGTTCAAGCGGATAGCTTACCATTATCACCTTTACAGCAATCAAGGATGGGCAACAAAGACTGGGTTAATCAACAATCTTGCACCTTGTGTATAAATAAGAAAAAGTAAGATTTTCCTATACATGAGTCAAGCTCACAATTATGATTTGAAAGAGTTATTGCATACAGTTTGCTGCATCTGTGGAGATCTGGCTCCTGATTAAAGATTGTGGTATTGAATTTATTTAGAAACTCTTAAGATGTCTTCTGTGCTCAATTGAAGATTGCTTTCGAACATCCATAATTCTTGATGTTTTGGATTCTGTTGTCACCTAACTTACGTGGATGTTTTTGAAGTTTCACCTGCTTTTGTTATTGATTGAACTTGCACAAAATTATTTCCTATCATTCCTATCAGTGGTCTGGCTGTATACTGTGGGATCAACTTCTTTATCTAACTCTGACTACAATTGGTGTATTCCATAGGCAGGTTCTGTACAATAAATAGACAGCACTGTTGCTTTTCATTGTAGTTTACAGTGACTGAGTTAGTCCTGTCTTTCCTGCCCTTATCCTATCTGTTGGGCCACTGTCATCTTTTAAATGTTATCTTTCTCATTGGCAACCATGCCTATTATGGTTGACTGATATGTTTTCCTGTTGCTAACTGTGTGCTCTGTTGTGAGTGTTTTCCCAAACATTCTTCAGTTACTGCTCAGATTGTAGGTCTGTGCTGATGTGCGTCACAAAGCCGGTTGCTATCTGTATCATACCAACTTAGAGGTTCACTCTGGAGTTTGTGGTGGTATTGGTGGAGCTACCTGAAATCTTTCATTATCAACAAAGCTAATTAAATCTTTCTAATGTTGTAACCAAGTCCTGTGGAATTCACTCACCTTTGGGCTGGATCAGCACCATGGTTTACATTGGTGGTCTTTACTTCAACTCTGATTCTGTGGGTCTGGTCACCATTGTCACCATGTGGTAATGAGCAACCTATTTTGAGCAAACAACAATGGCTCTATTGAGCATAATTTTGCACTGACAATGGTAAAAGAACATCATATCTGGAGGCCTTATGACCCAAACTCCAGTTCCATGTGATCTGGCATCACTGATCTAACACCATTTGCACATGCTCAGCAGCTATGCTTACAATAATGGTATAATTAACTTTATATTATACTTATCATTTTGACTAAGTCTTTAGCCATTTGCCATAATACTTGCCCAGCTGTACCTTCAGTGAACACATGAGAAATTGGAGAGGGAGCCACCTGAAATCTTTCATTATCAACAAAGCTAATTAAATCTTTCTAATGTTGTAACCAAGTCCTGTGAATTGCTACTGGTCATTGTTATGATCCCAGCTAATAGTAATACTGAACAAGTCATATCCCAGATTGAAACCTGGCGAGATAGATTATTAATTTTATTTTTGATTGTTGATTACCATGTTGCTTAGTCATTTAACTGAAGGCTCGAATGTTCTTGGAAATGATGTACATAGCTCACTGTTCCAAATGACTTTCTGACCTATTTTTGCGGGGAAAAAAAACCTTTATTGAAGGAACACATTTATTTTACCTCTGCTTGAAAATCCAAATTCCCAAAGCAGTAATATAGATCGTTGTCATGCTTGATTAGTTTAGCTAGCTGAACTCTTCATCACTCACAAAGGAAAGGACCCTTCCCTTCCGGTCATTACTGCCTCCAGTATAACTCCAGGGAAGAATTACTCGACGAGCAATAATGGTCTTTCTAGTGTTTCTTTCAGATTCTTGCAAGGTTTCTTTCAGCCATTCTGATGCTTGCTGGTGTCCCTTTTAAGTAGAGGCCCTCCATTTTCAGAGTATGTATCATCAGTATTTCTACATCTGTAATTGGTCAGGAAACTTGGAAATAGAACACCAATACAGTGTTGAGTTATTGCAACACAACAAATCCACACAAATGGGTTCCTGAGCTGCTACCAGACACCCCATTGTGAGGAAATCTTTTAAAGAAAACTTTTACCTGTGGTATCCGTGTGAAGAACAGTAACCTTCAATTCTTAAAGTGAAACTGATTACATCCTGATAGTTCTATCTATTTTCACAGACATCCGGTTGCTGTCTCAAGTTCCTGTCCCATTTGTCTTATGCTGCTGCACTCCAATACAAGATGCTTTTATCATTGTCATTTTTAGCTTGTTTTTTATTTTGAAAATTATTGGTTGCTGTTTCTTTTTCTGTTGGTTACGTTTACAAACTGTATGTTGTAGATTATAGAAACAGTATGGAGGAATGAAGTACACATCAGATTTATGTACTAGTTACTTTTGGCAATATACTGGTGGTATTTAAGAAATTGCCTTTAAAGTAGCATTGCAGTACTCAATGCCATTAAAGGCAGCTCCTACCCGTATGATTCATTTCTAGTGCATGGTATTATTAATGATTCCTCTGTGCCTAATTCTAAGAGAGGCAATTAAGGAAATCTCCAAACTTTACATGTACCTTTTTATGCACTGGAATCCATCAAGGTAATAAGCTTCTAATAATGAAGGTCAGTGTTCTTGCGCTTGTTCAAGTCAGCATTATCCTTGGGCCATAATACAGCAAGTACAAGTGACAACCCTGGAAACTTAAGTATTTTTGTAATCAACTAGTGTATTAATTATTGAAAGCTTTGATGAAATATTCAGATATGTTTAATCATTGTATAAATTGCACCAGTTCGTGTCTAAATGTGCATTCAGCAACTTGCACAACAGCATGTTGGCATTAGTCCCAGATCATTCAGCATCTATTTGTCCTAACTGTTAAACCCTGAAATACTTTGGTTATCTGAGCAATGTAACTGGTGGTTGGTAACTACATGTATAGGGGGTAATACATAGGAATTAAATACTAAACCAATGCTATGTGATGTGATCCAAAGCAATAGTTAATTTTCCATTTGTTTTAACTCTATTTTGCATGTGCGCAAGATTATATGTGTACTTAGTATCACACTGCAGCATTTATTTTGTAAATGCAATCCTCGTGGCAGATTGGGCAGGGCAATAAGTGTTTATGCTATGAACACCTACATTTGGCTTTTACATAGTTGAATGTCATGTAAAATATAATTCTGATGAAGTGTATATGTTGGAAATCTGAGGATTCTTCTATAAGTAGGTAGAATAGAAAAACAAAATAATGTTGTACCAAATTTTCAGATATCCAGCACAGTGTCTCAACATGCACAAGCCTTGGCAGCTCACACACATGCTATTATTACCTGGGAAATTAAAAATACCAATTGACTGATTTGCACTATCCAGAAACCTTCTACAAATATTTTCAACACTCTGTTCAGAGAAGAAGACTTGGACTAGTTATGCCCTAATATATATAGTTACCAAGCACTAGTTAAATTGCTTAGATAACCAAGCATCAATGTGGATGTTTAACTTGGAAATATCACAGTTTTGTCTTTCGTGTAACTGATTCACCAGTGTAACTGAAGTGAACACCTCCAATGACCATACTGCCATATCTCTCACTCAGTCAGTCACTCTCAAATTAGGTATCCAAACATCTATTTGGCACTTCCCAATGCAGCCTCACTTTCCAAATCTCTTCCCTCTTTGATTCTGATTGCTCGCTCCTCTTGGAATTGCTACCTTTTGTTCTCCAGATATTGATTACCCCTGCATCAAATCCAGAACCACAAAGAATACCCTGTTTATCAATAAGCTGCACTTAGACTCCCATCAAGTGTCTGCAGTTTGCTCGTCTGGAGTAAAAGTGAGATGGCTTAAATAGTCCAGCAATCATTCGCAAAGAATGTTCTTGCTGGCCTGAACCAATTTCGTTACATCCTGTTTTGGGAACTCTGCCATAAGAAGAAAATTGATGTCATGCAAACACGATTCTTAAAGTTGATACCAGGAATGAGAAGCTTTAATTATGTGCGAATATGAAAGAAACAGGCTTTTTTATTGTTATAAAGCAAATATGAAAATCATAACTCATGAAGGTGTATAATTCATGGTATAAAAGGAAGCAAATCTATTTCCACCAGACAGTGAGTGGTAGACAAAGTAAAATTAACATCAGCAGCAAAGGAATAAAAGGATGAATTGGGTGGATAACTTCCATGTGATGAATGGTTAGGATATATGTTGTCTTATGAAAACCAATTGAAGAAGCAGAATCTATAATAGCTGTTAAGAGGGAGGAGGATTTATATCGTTTTAATATTTTATAAAGCAACATTTTAAAGGGCGTAGATGAAGGACACTGGAATAAGTGGAACTTAACTCCCATTCACTGAGCTGAATGGTCTCCATTAGTGCTGTAAACTTTTCTTGAAAAATCTATCAAAGTTCTGATGTCAAGTGAGTTGTTTAGAAAAATAGGATACATTGGTTGAAAGAAGGAAAAATCAAAAATTGAATTTTCTTACACATTAACTTAGTTTCAAAAACTTTAAGGAAAACTCAGGGAAGAGATTGTTCAATTTTGAAGACAAAGTAGAGTCTTGGAAGTAACCAAAGACTATAAAGATAAAAACTGTTTTTGATGTTGATTATTTACTGAAGTACAGATTTACACTGCAAAATCAGATCTTGATGATATAATTCACAAAGAAAATGAAAATTCTCATCATTTAATCAAGATTTGAGCTTTCCTAAAACAATTTTTTGTTGTTAGCTGGAAGAGATTTGCAAGAATATCATTTCATAATGATAAACCACTGCTTTTAACATCAGTTTGATATAAAAGATGGGTAATCAGGTAGCAAGCTTCTATCCATGCATTTAATTATTTATGGAAGACATCTCTATAATGTAACAGCAATTTCTGATACCTAGCAGCTTTTTATCCTTGGACACTGACAGCTTATTATAGTGCTTAAAGAAATTTACATAAACACTATTGAATACTGTACCCTTTTAACATCTGCTTTTTAGCAGTAAGTAAAATATGAAAAGGTTACTTTAAAATGAGAATTGCATTCACAAAGCAGCGATTAATTAGTGTTCTCCAGCCCTGCTTATTAGCAGAATCAATGGTGTTGCAGTTTAATCAAGGAGAAATAACTCTCTGACGCTTGTGTTGATTTTTGCATTAATCCTTTGAGTATATTGTTTCTTTTCAAACATTTTGCATTAAAATTATAGGTGAGAGTTTCTGAGTGACCTGAATATTGTAATCTATTATTAAATATTGACATCAATACATGGATGGCATGGTGGCACAGTCGTCAGCACTGCTGCCTCAGTACCAGGGACCCAGGTTTGATTCCACCTTCGTGTGACTGTCTGTGTGGAGTTTGCACATTTTCTCCGTGTCTGCGTGGGTTTCCTCTGGGTGGTCCTGGTTTGTTCCACAGTCCAAAACTGCCCATAGTGTCCAGGGATGTGCAGGCTGGGTGGGTTAGGCAAGGGAAATGCAGGGTTGCAGGGGTAGGGTAGAGGGATGGTCTGGGTGGGATGCTGTTCAGAGGGTGAAAGTGGACTCCATGGGCCATGTAGTCTGCTTCCACACTGAGGGATTCTATGATATATGGATTGTTCATTCACTGGAAAAGAATTTTGCCCTGACACTCTTTTGAGATTAGTAGAATGTGAAACAGTTGGATCCTTCTAAAGGCAGGTAATTCAATCCAGCAGATTACTGTTTAAAATAAAACGTTTGTCACAGTAATTTTTTTAATGGAATCGCCAACAGTTTAGGGTATGCCTCAGTGTTTCAAGAGTTTGACCACATAACTTATAATTGGAATGCTTACTTGTTTGTCCTGTGCCTTTGTTGATTGAACTTTATTCATTATCAGATGGAATACAAGATACAATCACTGTGCCTAGATCCATCAAACTTGAGTTAAGCAAAATATCTTAACCACTAAGCCGGTTTTAAATTGTCCTTCCTTTCAAGTATTACAAGGAGATATACAAACCATATCATTGTGTGTATATCTGTTAATCATGTACATATATTATAGAAATATAAACAGCTTAAGAAATAAGCAGATATGTAGTGGATGCACTGTAATGCAGAAAAACATAAGAGCAAAATAAAGAAAACGTATAAACTGGTTAGATATTTTGTGATGCTGTTACCTTGGCTTTCTGGAATGCATCAAACTACTCAATCTTGCATAGTGTTCCAATCCTTGACCTCAGCAATGAATTATACAAGGATAAAATCATCTTGTTTCAAGGTTATAATGAAATGCTCTTTGAACGCATCCTGTTACTCAATAATAGCAGCTTCACATTGATTCAGAATTCTTAGTGAACAGTCAATGCTGCAGCGTATGCTTTCTTTCCTCACTTGCGAATTAAATCATTTTTTCCTCAATTTTGCATGTTGCACAAAGTGTAAAAAATGTTGAAAAAACATAGCAGATCAGTTTGCATCAGCAGGAGAAAATATTTATTGAGTCTACATGTGAACATAAAGAAAAAGGAATGTCTGAAAATAAAAAATGAAATGCACTGAATGCTAGAAATTTGAAATAAAAGCTGAACATTCTGGCAATTCTGACTGTATTTGCATAAAGAGAAACTGTTAATATTTCAGGTGAATCACCTTTTGACAGAACTCCTCTGTTTTGCTGACTGCACCGTCATGAAGATGGCCAGTTCATTTCAATAACACTGGCAGCTGAGCCACACAAGACCAGTGCAAAAGGGGAAAGGCTAGTTAAAAGTTAGAATGCAGCCTTTACAAACTCACAAATGACTGACGACTGCAAAGGTAAACTGGCAGCTGAGCAGTTGGTGGGTTGAAAACCAAGTAGCACTGGTGAATATTTTGTGATTTTTATGCCACATTTGAAGAACATCTGCCACTGGAGAATATGGCTGAGTCATCAAAAGAAAGAAACAGGCCTATGGCTAGCTGGCAGATGGGTAAGAAAATTGAGATCAACCTGCATGTTCTTCTGGATGAACTGAGACAATGGACAAAAAACCCAGAAGAAAACGTGTGGTGTGCTGTGTGGAGGGTGATGGCCATGGAGCTGAATGCCAATTGTCTCCCCTTACCAAAACTACAGATCACTTGTGGGAAAAATGTTTATTGACCTGACGAGGCAATATATGAGCTCCTCGCGCTCTATGTTCTTCCTTGTGTTGTAAGGCAACAGAGTGTGAAAGCAGGCTGCATGACCCTTCAACCCTTTAGTGGTGTTTCTCCTACACACGAACAGTAGGAGCAGTCTTCATCATATGTACTAATCCATTCCCGTATCTTTTTATTCTTTTTCATTTCAACTGTCTATCTAATCTTTTCTTACGTGTTGACATGGTTTTCAGTCATTACCACTGATAATTTATTCCATACCTTGATGTTCCTCCTTTAGGGAAAAGAAAATTCTTCTTTCTGTCAAAGCTATTTTGCATTCAATCTGATATGCATGTCTACTTTACTTAGATTCTTCAAGCATGGAACATAGTATGTTTCTATTTAGGTAGCACCCCGCCATCCCACATTGTAATTTTAAATAGCTGGAAATATTATCAGTACTGAATGCTGTTTGTATTCTTCTCTATACAACAAACGTCTTCCTCTCTCACCTCTGAAGTTTCTTTCTAGCTAAATTCCCTTTATAAAGATGTTGTTCTTACTCTGTATTCACCACACTCCTTTACCAACTCACTCCATGATGAGTTGTCCTTTGTTCTATGTGCTTCTGGTTAGGCTCATCCATTATTGTCATAAACAAAGAAGCATCTTTTGGTGCTTTTTCCTCATAATGAGGGCAGACATAGAGAGGGCAGTGGTCTCAATTCTACAGGCAATCAGAGAGACTTGAAATGACACTCTTCACAGCTCTGTTAATCAGTTGTGAAAGAAGCACTTTCTGTCAGTCACAACAGCTATTCTCTACGCAATTGATAACTTAATAATTCCACCCTAGCAATGCCATGAACCCTCATTTTAATTTAGGTGATAAGCTATCTGAGAATTCTAGATTGAGTGGGAGGTTGCCTATTCATTAAGAGTTAAATTGTACTAACTGTAGCATAGAAAATCAACGAAAATGGCTACTATCTTAATCTGCAAACCTAAAAATTCGTTTGAACCAATTACAATCCAAAGAAATGGCAGTTATATCCTTTAACCGATTTAGCTGCTTAACTCATGATTGTCATGATACCCTCAGCATATTTATTGCTACTATGAGAATCATCCTTTATTTTCCTTGTTCAAAATTTAAGGTACTCATCTCTGTACTGATCCATATGAATCTTTCTAGTGCCATCTTTTTCTGTCCGTCTGATTTGCAGTGAAATGCATTTGCATTATTGTAAATGGTAAGGCTGACTGTGGTGATAATACAAATGGTGTCAATTGAGTTATATGTGCAAATTATGCTCCATTGGCTTATGCCATACCAGTTGTTTCTTATCATAATGACCCTCTTCAAATTCATTCCAGACAGGATCTGTAGAAAGTATCTTAACTTTGTTTTGCTGCATGAAATGTTGAAAGGCCTTTTTTTAAAAAAAATGCATATTGAGTGCAGCTGCAAAAGTTTACTGAAAGTTTATGCAAATTTTATAACTCAGTTTATGTCATCACCTGATAAGACTTCTGCACAATCTGCTTGAAATCCAGTGTATGAGAACATTAATATGCTTGCTTTCAGCTTGAAGCATTAAGATTTTTGAATTAGACTTCATGCTGCCAAATTGCAAGGCTCTGATGCAGTTCCTCCTCCTTGTTTGCTTCAGGGTGAGCTCTACCTTTGAGATGTATTTGCTGTCAGAGCGTGTCTTCTCCTTTGGAACTGACAATGTTGAAATTTTAAAAGACTGGACCCGGGCAATATCCAAGGTGAAAAATAACTTTGAAATACATTTTATATGTTGATGGTGCCCAAGGCTTTTTAGATATCGTGGGAATTTACCTTTTTGTTCATGTGTCCAGTGATTTTGTATGTTATTGCCATAATCCAAATGCTTCTGTCTCTGTCAATGTCTTTAAAATGATATAGTAAAGTACCAAGTCTATACATAATAAAAAAGGACATCCATTGATTTCTGAGAGTTTTATTTAAAACTAAATTGAATTGAGCCTTTGGCAGTAATGCTATAATCTATGTAATAAAGTTTATTAACTAGAATGAAGTAAAACTGTATGACAACCTGCCTTTTCTAACTGGATTTTATTTGTAACCCAGTAATGTAATAGTAAGAGCATCAGTCACAATTCACAAACCACAAACTTTGAGCCCCAGGGTCTCCTGACATTTTAATCTGCTGCCTCAGTTGTGATGGGGGGACATCAGTTAACAATTACCTGGAGCACTGTGCAATGATTGAATTTTCTACAAAGGAAAGCTGGGAAGAACAGTGAATCCATTTCTGCATAGCTATTCACAGCTTGCCCCCTAATGACAATTAATTGGCATGTTTTGTTGCCTTTAGAGATTGCTGGCCGTATCACTGGACAAATATTGATGTACAAGTATATGTATGACTGTCCACTACCCAGTGCAGTAAGTCCATTAAAGTAATGGTCACAAATGTCACCTGACCATATTAAGTATATATTGGCTGATTTGTCAAAGGTACTTTTTAGGTTGAATTAGCAGAATATATTATACCACCTAATATGATATGAAATTCATAACATCATAGCTGGTACACAGGTTTCAAACAGGTACTTGCGACCTGGTGGGAAACGCGTATTGGGGTCCATTAGCGGCAAACAGGATAAGGTATTTATTTTAAAGAATATATTCCAAAGTGAATCTGATATTCAATGACTCAAGAGGAACAATTTCACAGGAAAGAAGTGTGTAGAATTACAGACTGGCTACAGAAAGAAGCCATTCAGCACACTGAGTCCATGTCAGCTCTCTCCAAAAACAGCACTGTAGTCCCAGTCCCTTGATTTTGCCCATTCACCTACAAATCTTTTCTGTTCATGAGCTTACCGATTCCATTCTGAAAGCCATGTTCAAAGTAATGTCCACCAAATTCTCAAGCTCTTTATTTGAAGTCCAATGACATGTTGCATTAAAAAAACACATTCTTCATTGTTCTTTTGCCAATCATTTTCAATCACTAGCCTCATTGTTCAGATATTTGGTTACATTCCTACTGCTTCTTTAAATCTGGCCACTTATTTTTACCTGTTACAATTTCACCTGCCAGATTAGATTCCATTTTACTTCAGACAGACCTATTCCACATCTCAAAGCTATCTGTAGAAAAATCAAGATAATTTTAGTTATAACATCTGCAGAATGGAATTTGGAAGAGAGCAGAATAGCAATTCTTATTGTTTAAAGACACATTTTGACTTCCATATTCAATGTATAAAAGTATTTTTCTTATAAATGTGAGGTCGGTCAACTAAATTATGTCTATGGAGTAAATAATACGTAATTGTATTTTAGTTTTATTTTTGCTGAAATGCTATTGACCACCACAATTCTCCAGCTTTATGATTGGCTTGTGTTTTCTAGTTTCTTGTACCTGCAGTGGCAGAAATCCTGTTGAAGAGAGACTATGAACTTATTGGTCGGCTGTACTACAAGGATGTGCACAACCTAGAACACTGGAAAGCGGGCTGGTTTGCATTAGAAAAATCACAACTCTGCTTCTGTCCTGAGCAGGGACAGATAGTTGAAGAGGATTCTGTCCATTTAAAGAGGCTCCAAGAACTTAGTAAGACTTCAATATTTCATTTACTACAACACAGAGAGAGGCTTCTCAGCCTGTTGTTCGCATTGACTCCTTCGCTGGAATTTTGTTTTATATGCACTCATGGGATGGGGGCATCACTGGCTGGCCAGCTGTTATTGCCCTTTCCTAGTTGCCCTTGAAAATGGTAATGATGAGCCACTGTCTTGAACCACTACAGTCTGAGTGCTATAGGTAAAATCACAAGGCCATTAGGGAGGGAATTCCAGGATTTTGACCCGAAAACAGTGATGTATTTCCAAGTCAGGATGATGAGTGAATTGGAGGGGAACTTACATCGTCCTTCGAGGTCATAGTAGTTGAGAGTTCAGAAGGTGCTGTCTAATATGCCTTGATGAATGTTTCCAATACATGGTGTAGATGTTGCACTCTGCTTACAATGTGCATTGGTGGTGGAGGGAGGTAATGTTTGTGGATGTGATGCCAATTAAGTGTTTTGTCCTGGATGGTTTTTGAGTGCTATTGGAGTTGTACTCATCCAGGCAAGCGAGGAGTATTTGATCAAACAATCATTTGTTCACAGCCACAATGCCTAATGCTCAGAGGTATCAGGTGTGAAAAGTTACGTTGCAGCAGTGGTGGTGAAAAGCAGGGTTCATCTCTCGGGTAGTGAGAAGGTGGCCAAATCAAAGGCAGGCAATTCTCAGCATCCATCCCCCATTTTCATCCATGCCATCGATTTGAGGACTGCCACCTGCCATTTGGTAGATTCCATTCTGCCAGTCAGCAAGGCAGCCAGTTTTCTGAATATGGGGTGAAGAGCCCCTTAATTGGTTGTTAGTTAACCATTTTAGCACCTCGGCTGATGAGAGTTTTGAATGGCCTTCCCATCGCGACATAGGTTCCTCTGGTGGGAAGACAGTAAGTATCTCCCCAATGCCGATCCACCCAATTATTTTTCCTTCTTGCTACTTTTTGGGAATATTCTGCTTTTTAAAATTAATTATTGGTGGTGAAGTGCCTTCATGAATCATTACAGTCCACATGGTGTAACCACACCCACACAGCAGAGTTATTCACTTGGTGCCATTGCATTATTTTTTCTCTATAGTCCTGGAAATGGTTTCTTTTCAAATATGCATCCTTGACTATCTTTGGAATGTGAATCTACTTCCACCACAATTTCGGGCAATGCATTTAAAATAAAAGACTCTCTGCATTTAAAACAAAAGCTCCTTATGTCTTCTCTATTTCTTTCACTATTTGTCTTATATCTGTGATGTCTGGTAACCAAGCCTCCTGTCAGTGGTAACAGATTTTCCTTGTTTACTGTACCAAAACCTCTTCATAATATTGAGCACATCTATGAAATCTCCATTTAGTCTTTTTTGTTCTGAGGAAAACAATCTCACTTTCTCCAAGTTCTTCACATAGTTTGTTTTCAGGTTCTTAAAATATTGTGAATAGACTTTCAATTTTAGAAATGGGCATTACAATTTGCCATCTAACAAACTCTCCTATTAAACACTGTTATCTTTAATAGGGTAAATGATTTCTAATTATAACTAATGTTTTTGGGAAAGAATCTTTTAACATTTAGTTTTAAGATGCTGTAAATGATCATGTCAGAATAATGCATAACAGAATGAACATTCTTTTGTGAACCAAAAATATAGACCACATTCAGTCTTTACAGTGATCGTTATGATCCTACCGTTGACATACTCTAGTTGCCTTTTCATTCTCCCTGGGGATAGCAAGAAGGGAAAATAATTGGGTAATTTGGTCCTGGACAAAGTATCGATCCCTTCTTGCTGCTTCAGAACATTCAGTGTTGGCTGAGAAGGTCCATGGGTGACCTTCTGAACTCGCCACCACTTGGATTGCCTGCCACAAGAGAAATGGGAAACAAACTATCCTGCTGAGCTGGGGAATGGGCCAGTGTGGACAGTGAGGGGGTCAACAGGTTGTGTGTTAAAAATTACTCTCCTCTGACTTCTAACACCCTGCATGGGAAAATTATTTAACTTTCCACCATTGGTTCCCTTGAAGACTAAGCCTCTAGCAGCAACCTCTGAGAGTTAAAAATCGCTGGCCTTTTATTGACCAGCAGGTCAAGGTGAGCAGGGACTTCAGTTTACCAAGAAACTCACCATTCAACTCATAAGCTGATTGGCCCACTATTCACTGAGCTTCCTCCTTCGTGGGAACACTGAATCTATTTACCACTGAATTTGCCTGGCTCCACATTTCCTCTGCAAAATGGACATTCTCAGTCTATGTTTCAGCTTTGAATCAAAATATATATTTTGAAATGTTTGACTTCAAAATGAACATGTTTTGGAAATCAATTTCATTATCATAACAGAAATTGAGTTCAGTTGAGAGGTTCTGAATTGTTAGTGGACATTATCACTGACCTTGAGCTGCTTAGTGAATATATAATTGGTAGATGAAAGGTGAAAGGTAGACTGAGCAGTCATACTCATTAGACAGTTGATGAATATTAACATAGCTTCATATCAGATGATTTCTAAACATGAATAAATGCACTTTTCTTTTGCTTTCATGCCAGGACTTGGTTTTCTTCAAATAAGAAAAGTAGAATTTGTATTTATATTGCACCTTCCCCTCCCTCAAGATTCTCAAAGCTGAAAACAGCTCATAAATGAATTTTGAAATTTAATCCTTATGATTCGGTAAGTAAACATTGACAATTTTCACACATGATCTTTCAACCAATAAGATAACAACAAGTCACTCTGTTTTGGCAATGTAAGTGAAATAATAACTGTAACAACCAAGAGTCAGTCTTGATTATCTGCTACAAGGCATGGAGTGGCCTTTGGCCTTACAGTTCTGGAGAAGGTGCTATCACAAAGACAAATTTGACATTGATGGGTTAAGTTTGAATGAGTGAATGTATCTATCTTTTATCCATTGCTTCAGGGACAACACAAACTCTAAGTTCACCTACAGGAGTTTCCCTCAACTCATTCCTTGGATGAAAGGCTAATCTTATAAGGGAAGGATGAACAGGTTGGCTTTATATCCATTGGAGTTTAGAAGAATGAGAGGTGATCATATGAACATACAGGATTCTGTGGGAACTTGATAGTTGGATAGAGGATGTCATTTCAGAAAAATAGTTCTTTTTAAGGTAGAGATGAGAATTGATTTCTCTCAAAGGGTCATCAGGATATGGAATTCTTTTTGTCAGAAGGTAATGGAGGCTGGGCCTATAAATTTATTCAAGGCTGAGTTAGATTTTTTTTATTGGCAACAGAGTTTAAAGAATCACGGAATATAGATAGGAAAGTGGAGCTAAGACCACAAACAGATCAGCCATGGATAAACTGAAAGATGGAGCAGACTGAGAGGGCCTACTGGCCTATTCCTGCTCCTAACCCTATATTCTTTCTCTTGATATCTGGATAATGCACAATGTTAAGTCATTCTGGTCCAGTTATAACTTGGTTTGTATTTACCAGGATCCATTCTCTACAATGTTAAGGACATACCTTCCTCTTGCTGCCCCAATCAGCCTGGGACCAACCTTTAATGCAGAAAGTCCAAATGCACTTATACTTACAGCATCGCTGTTTTGTGCTCAAAGTGTTGTCTTTTATCTGCTCCACTGTTTGATGAAGAATCAATTATAGAGGTGATAATTGCAGTAATTATTTTGATAGTTACATGATCCAAGAATGATTTCTTTCTCACAAATAGTAATCAACACTTGGAATAGATATCCTAATTTTGTCATTTAAGTTGGTTGTTATGCTATAGAGGTAGGGTGTACTCTTCTTCACTGAATGCTTATCTGCCATTAATCTTAGATTTCTTAAATGCTTGTGCTGTTGATAAGCATTGACTTAGCAGAGTACAGTTCCTTAAGGACTTCACTATTTCTATGTAGTGACTCTTCTTTCTGGATGGGCTAATACAATGAATGTCAACAATCAGTCTGACTACCAGAGTGTTATTATGGCTGAGGCTGAGAAGAGTTGCATTTGTAGGGTGTGTGCCTACATGCATTTCTAGCCGAGGTTAACATTTAATGATTTGGAATGGACACCATCAACTGTCATCCTTGACTCGGTGGGTAACATAGGTATCACTTTACCAGCCTCACTTCAGAACTATGACCAAAAGTATTTAAACCACTAGTAGATCTGGGTTTGAGTCTCACCTCAGGAGATGATGGTCATAAAAGGTTGCCTCATAAAAGGACTGTTGCGGTGCAACAGTAATGTCCTTCCCTCTGGGTTAGGAGGTCTGGGTTCAAGTCTCACCATCCTTGGGAGTGTGTCATAACAAGTCCAAATGGGTTGTTTGAAAATAATACATACTGCTGGAATGCTGCAGTGCTGTCTTTTAGAGACATAGAAACATAGAAAATAGATGCAGGAGTAGATCATCCGGCCCTTCGAGCCTGCACCACCATTCAATTCCATCATGACTGATCATGCAATCTCAGTATCCCACATCCACTTTCACTTCATATCTCTCGATCTCTCGAACTGCAAAGGTCACGTTCAGCTCCCTCTTGAATATATCTAACGAACTGGCCCCAGCAGCTTCAGTTGGTAGAGAATTCCAGAGGTTCACAACTCTGAGTGAAGGAATTCTTCCTCATCTCAGTCCTGAATGGCTTACCCCTTATTCTTAGACTGTGGGCCCAAGCACTAAACAGAGGCTCATCTGTATCCTCAAGTGAACAGAAGAGATTAGAAGGTCATAATGCAGAGAGGAGCAGGGATGTGTTAACCAGTTTTTATCTGCCCATCAACATCACAAAAACCAAATATCTGATCATATGATGCATTGAAGTCTCTGGGAGCTGTTGTGCACAGTTTAGCTGCCACACTTCTTGTGTGACAATATAAAGCACTTTCAAATGTTCTGAAGTTGTAAGTAAAAGGTATTTCTTCCTTTGATTTTGTTTATTCAGCAATGCTAGCATCCCTATGGTTGCAACTAATAAAGGTAACTGTAAATTTGACCTAGAATCTTCACTGGGGAATCCCTCAAATTGATTGATTTTGGTTGATAAGGGTATCAAGGGATATGGAGCAAAAATGGATGAATGGTGTTTGGTCCCAGATCAGCCGTGATCCCACTGAATAGAAGAAGAGGCCTGAGGAGCGAACTGACCTACTCCTGTTTGAATTGACTTGCTGCACAAAGAGGGGTGTTTACTTACTGGTTTTATTCAAGGTTTTCAATAAATATGTCTAATTTTCAATTGTTCCTCTCATTCTGCTCACAGCTGTCAGCACAGAGATTGAGAAACCCAGTGAGAAGAGAGATGTCTTATTGCTGGTAGAAAAAGGAAGGTAGAGAATTAGTTTAAATTATCTTTATTCCAGGTACATCTGTGAGATCTTTTGCATGCATGAAATATCCAAAAATTTATAAATATGCTGTGTTGCTGTAGGACATTTTTATTATCAATTTTAATGTAAAATGACAAGGCTGGGACAGAATTAAGGGCCTCTGGATAATCAGTTGTATTATTTTCAAATGTTTTAGTGTTTTAAAAAAAGCCCATTATTTTAGGAAATTGCAAATGATCATGTTTTAAAAATAAATTTATGAAATCCATTTACAACCAACACTTTATAATTGCTTTGGTATTCAGTTAATACCTATTCATATTTTAGTGTTCTGTGGCTGATATTAATCCTTGAGCTCCTGTATTCTGGGAGTAACACATTAAGACTGTCAAATCCCTTCATTTAGATTACTGCCTTGATGCACCTAGATACATTGTTAATTTATGCTGACTATTTTTCTTCATTAATCAGTTGTTAATTATTCTATGACATATTTGCAATTGGGAACAGGGTTTCAGTTTCAGGTGTAATCCAAGAGGAGCAAGTTGCACCAAAATGCACAATGTTTTTCAGGCTTTTAAAAAATCCAATCAAAAAAAAATATATATAAGACCAGCTATTAAAGCTATTTGCAGTGTTTTAATAATCTGGTTATTCACAAGTAATAGATTAGAGACTAAATAAAACTGTTCATTCTTGTGATAAATCCACTTACAGCTGTATTAATGCAGTTGCACCGGGTTATGATTCAAGGTTGAAAAAAGTGTGCATTTTAAAAAATGTATTCATTTGTGGGGTGTGAGAGTCACTGGATGCCCAATATTTATTGTCCATCCCTAGAGAAGGTGGTGGTGAGCTGCCTCCATGAACTGCTGCAATCCACCTGCTGTGGGTTGACCCACAATGCCATTAGGGAGGGAATTCCAGTGCATATGAAAATGCTGTCTGACTCTGTGTTCATATATGTAGAAAGGAGTTTGGCAGCAACTTCAGCAAAAGGTAAAAACTGAAAATAAAACAAGAAGATGCCTTCCTGGCATCCTGGCCAGTATTTATCTCTCAGTCAATGTCACAAAAATAGCTTCTCTGGTCATGTTATATGTTGTTTGTGGTACCTTGCTGCCTTCCCCCTTTTCTCAAGTTGCTACTTCAACTCTTTTTTTTATATCTGAACATAAAATCAAATAGGATATTCAAATTGGCTTTTGAAACCTTGAGTGGTACTTAGTGCAACTTTATAAATTCAACTACAAATAGGTTTATCCTAAGCATAATCATTTTAAACAACTGATGTCTAGTCCACAATCTCTGAATAGCCAAATTTTAAATAACTGATGATAGTTTTGAGAACAAGCTTTCTTTTTCTTTAATTCACTCACAGGATGTAGGGATCTCTGGCTAAGCCAGCATTTATTGCCCATTCCCAGTTGCCCAGAGGGTTTTTGTGGGTCTGGAGTCGCATGTAGACCAGATCCAGTAATAAAATCCTGACAGCGCAGGTAGAAACCATTCAGCCTCGGGTCTGCACCAACCTTCTGAAGAGCGACATACCTCCACACTCTAGCCCCATATTTCCCATGGCTAATCCACCTAGCCTGAACATCCCTGGACACCACGCTACATTTTTAGCATTGCCAATCCACCTTACGTGCACATTTTTGGATTGTGGGAGGAATTTGGAGCGTCCAGCCAAAACCCACACAGACACGGGGAGAACATGCATATTTCACACATACGGTCACCTAAGGTTGGAATCAAACCCAGGTCCGTGGCACTGTGAGGCAGCAGTGCTAATCACTCTCTCACCAGGAAGAGTGACAGATTTCCTTCCTAAAGGAGATTCGTGAACCACATGGGTTTTTCCTGACAATCAACATTGGCTTCCTGGTCATCTTTAGACCCTTGATTCCAGATTCTTTATTGAATTCAGATTCCACTACCAGTTATGGCAGGATTGAACCCAAGTCCCCATAACATTACCTGAGTTTCTGGATTGATAGTCTAGCAGTAATAGACCTGTTACCATTGCCACTCTCGTAACTAAACAAAAGAAAGCTTTAAAAATATGGTTCTTCATGTCTTTGTACCCAAAACGAAAACATTTGATTGTTTAGTCACCTTGAGGGAAAACCAATGTGTAGTTAACAGAAAGCCATAATGTGGGATGGGCATTGGTTTTGTGGATAGAGCCACCATCCATGCATTTTTTTTAAACTGGTTGAAAGTTTCACTGAGTATTAGTTACACTGGACATTTCTCTATCATCTATTACAACGGCTTGGCCAGTTTCAGGCAAATTCAGTTTTTTTTTAATATACAATCTTGCAGAAACTTGTCTTCTAAATGTCAACATATCATCACAGAATAGTGACCACTAGAATCTTTTAGAAAAGGCAGTGGCATCAAAACTGAATCAGATCTGAGTCAAATTGTTATCCACGAGGGGAGTATGGGATGAAGTGTGGTGCAGTATGTAGGAATGAGGACAGGAAAGAATTCACAAAGATGACCAAATGAGATAGTGGAACAATAAACCTTTAATGGAACTGGTTTTCTGGGGCCAGCAATTTTACAACTTATTTCAATACTGGCCCCATGTTTGCAGACAGGAAAGACATTCTGGAACCTGGCTGTGATTTATTGCACAAAAGTCGCTTAGGAGAGGTTCCACCTGATGAACTGGACACAAATTAAGATGAACTTTACATTTTTTTTTGCAAGATTGAGGTATGACTTTAAATAAAATAATTTCCTTGGTTTATAAATAATTTGAAGCACCTAAAACTTCAAATTGAGATAATTGCACTCTGTCTGCTCCTATTCCATTATTGCTATTATTTTGTAAGGTGTGGAAATACATCATTCATTTGGACGGATGCCTGTGTCTGTAGAAGCTAGTTGTTTTCCAACCACAGCTGTTATGGCAAATGTCAGCCAGGATGTTCAATCTGGTTGATATATGATGGCATGCATGACAAAAAATGTTACTTGTGTTTTCAACACTGCATGGAATTAACTCTCGGTGAATTCTTCAGGAATGAAAGCTCAACCTGTTAGTATCTAATTTGTTTTATTTTACAAATGGAGAAACTGGCTGAATTGTAGAGCTACCGTTTCACCTGCAGGTTTGGCTGGTTAGTTTGCTGTTGTTATTATCCTCCCAAAGTAGAACCAAACCAAACTGAAACAAGTGGACCACTTTGTCAAGGACTAAAAGTTTTTTCTAACCTTGCAGAACATTGTACATCCATGGTCACACAAAGCTGGATTTCACAGCTTGGCACACAGCCATCAGGAAAGCAGCAGGTACAGATGGTAATGCTCTCCGAGACCAGCAGCTCAGCAGAAATGACATTCCCATCATTGTGGACAGCTGCATAGCGTTTGTTACACAGTATGGTAAGCAAGCTCATTCTACACGGTGTCACCACAAGTCACACAGATCTGCTTCTTTAATGCCACAAGCAATTCTATCCATATGTTTTGTAGTTTTGAAATATTTTGTTTAACAAATGTGGCAACAGATTTTAATATAAGCTGTTTCTATTCTGATGGCTATAAGTGCAGATTGTAAGGTTCATTTTGGACATCGAACCATCTCATCCAGATAGTTTAATTTGGCCCTCAAATGCCTGAATGTTTTTCTTTTCAATTTTCAAAATTATTCATCATATTTCCTGCAAATAGCTGTAAATTCAACAGTCTAGAAAGAGGAGAGATGAGTGATATAAAATTTTGAATTGTCAATATTGCTCTAGAGTAGACTCAATGGACTATATTGTTTGTGTGTGTGTGTGTATTTTGTGTTAATTTCTATCTGCTATAGTTCCAGCTTGCCTCACCTCGTGGCTGAGTTACCCCAGCTGCCTCACAGCACCAGAGACCCGGATTTGATTGCCCCCCTCGGGTGACTATCTGTGGGAAGTTTGTACATTCTCCCTGTGTCTGCATCAATTTCCTCCCACAGTCCAAAGATGTGCCATTTAGATGGATTGGAGATGGGAAATGCAGGTTTACAGGGATAGGTTAAGGGGATGGGGAGGTGGATGGGTCTGGGTGGGATGCTGTTTGGAGGGTCGGTGTTCTGAATAGCCTTCTTCCACACAGTAGGGATTCTATGATTCAAACCATGTTGCCTTGAGATAATAAATCAAAATTCTAGAAATCCTAGTTTCCTTCATGTGGATAATTGGATCATTTTGATTTTGTGAACTTCTTTAGTCATCCAAGTGAGAGATGTCGCTCACATGGAAAAGTGGAAGACTGGGCTAGACAAGTTGCTTTGTGGCACGAAGGTATCCTATCAGGCCATTGTGTTTGTGAGGTATTCCCACACTGTGCATGGACATCCCATTCTGCCCGAACAAGCTTCAGAGCTGCTTAAAACCAATTTTGTATTTTATTTCCTGAACCATTTTTTTTCCACTTTGTCCATTCCCTGTGTCTCATAAATAGAATCATAGTTATTGAGACCCTTCAGTCCAACTCATCCACACAGACCAGATATCCTAATCTAATCTGGTCCCATTTGTCAGCACCTGGCCCATATCCCTCTAAACCCTTCCTATTCATGTACCATCCTGATGCCTTTTAAATGTTGTAATTGTACCAACCTCCACCACTTCCTGTTTTTTGCTTCTTGATCGCTCAAAGTTGTCTCCCACTGTCTCACATTAATGTCACACCTGCCATTTAACCCTCTTCTATTTTCCATTGAAGCATTTTATTGAACATCCATTTTAATTTGTTTCTCTTTGATGTTCAATTCCCTCCCTTCTGTTCTGTTCATGTTTAAAATGTTCATTTTAATACTGACAGTCCTATGATCATCATTAGTAGGTTTTCAGCATAATTCTTTGTCCACTCAGGATTATCCAGTGAAGGTTGTCTAACTGCAGACTCCCACCTAATGCTGGACACTGTGCCATGCGATTTATGAGTGTGTGCTGGTTGATATGGTCTGTGCCATGATTATTGCAAACAACCAAAGGATAGGCTATTTGATACAATCCACCAGTCCCTAGAGCACTATCTCTGGCAATGCAGCAATCAATCAGAGTGCATTTGCCCACCAACAGCACTCTTCTCTCATAGAATAAATCTTGGCTTTCCCCTTGAAGTGGTATTCTTGTGAAATGTCTTGATGAGTGCAAGATGAAAATCTTCAACAAATTGTACCATTTTCAATAATATTCAATATTTTTAATTGTTGAAAGAATTTTGGATTTTTTTTAATAGAAGGTATTGCTTTCTTTTTCATGCTTTTTCTTTTATTTTTGTTTAAATAAGTCTGAGGACTTCCGTTGCTATACGTTGAATGAGTGATCACATAATCCTCCGTTATCACAATGGTGACCCTTCCATTTCACAGTTAGTTTTAGCTACAAGTGGTTTTTCTTTGATATGGAATTATGAATTCTAAAGCTTATTGCATTTCACTTTATAACAGCAAATATTTCACTTTTGATTTGTTTAAGGAATATAAATGTAGTAAGTGGCCCTTTTTATGAATAAGGTTTTCTTTTCAAGATAGTGTAGTCAGCCAATACATGCTTAGAAACTTCTGGAAATATTTTCTTAATCCCACCTCTTCACAGATCCTGGGAGATCTGTCTTGGGGAACACTATGTGGTAGTTGTAAGGGAAGGGGTGGTGTCTGTGCAAGCATGACTTGGCACTAAGTTACGATAGAGGCATAGCTTGGTATATGAGCAAGAAAGAAGCATGGAGTGTGGGAGGATTGGCATAGCCTGGCATAGAAATTATGAATGGGAATGTGGGTGGACTGAGGAAATGACATGATATTATTTGAAATGGATGAGACATGGGGATTATGTGGGGAGATGCAGAGTGGAGTGGACTTTTATCTTTCATTTTTTACTTTGAAATGTTGGAGACAGGGCCAGGTCTCTAAGGTTAGCCTTTCAGTCACACTCCCTCTGCACCCAGCCACCTTCACAGTTCTTCTTGGGCTACCTGCCTTGAATTCTAATTCAGAATCTTCCACCTCAACCTAGAAATCAAAACAGCAGTTATTTCAAAGGTTAAGTCATGGACCCTGCAGTTTTCCCATTATGGGAAGTGAAAATCCAGGTCAGAGTAACATTTCCGTCTGGCAGCCTTTAAGAAGTCTGGAAAACATTAGACATCGAACAGGTTTATGCAGTACGAAGGCAAATAAAAGGGGCCATTAGGAAAGAACAAAAGGAATCTTAATGATAAGTCCACAATGAATTGTCTTGACGAAACTGCCAAAGATCAATAGTTTATATGTTTCTTCTGGCCAAAATGTAAGTGAGAAAGTACTTTCCTTTTAAACTTCAGAAGTGATAACTAATTTTATGTGTTGATACTGTCTGACTTTGGTGCTCAGTATTTTGGCACAAGCCCTTAGGACAGTGCCTTTATCACTTGAACGTATCAATGCAGTCATGCTATGAACCTTTATTTAACACAGACATTTCTAAATGTCTGTTGCACTGAATCTTTAATTTTACTTTGCTAAATACAACAGCATTCTATTTTGTGTTTGGTGAAATCCAACTCATTCATTTTTAGGTCTTGGCAGTGAAGCGATTTACCAAAAAGGTGGCACACCATCACGAGTTAACCTGCTTCTGGATCAGTTTCGAAAAGATGCCAGAAATGTGAAGCTCAGAATTGGGGAACATCAGCTGGGTGATGTCACAGACGCGATGAAGAGATTTCTGTTCGAAATAGATGATGCTCTACTCACCAAAGAATTGTATCCATATTGGTTATCTGCATTAGGTAATACAAAACATTTATTTACTTTACCTCTTTTTTGCAATGTGAAAAAAATGAATGATGCCTTATTCCATAAAGATGATCTTAATAGGATATAGAGATACATTCGACAAACAAAACTGTTGATGGACTAAATCTCTACTTATATTATTAGTGAACTGCCACAAATTTCACCAGTTGCATGATATGTTAAATGCTTGTATGAACGCTATAAAACATTTCTTGCCATCAACTGCATCCAGTACAACTAATCATGATATGCTTTAGGAAAATTCTTCCTTCCTTAAAACGTAGACAATGCTGAGAAGAGTCACAAAGCCAAAACCTTTTGACTTACACTCATCAGGATGGGATACAAGAAACTTGTCTTTGAAAAGGAACATCAATTTATGCATACATGAGAAGATAGTGCTAATTGGTTTGAATGTAGTTGGCTGGAAGGAAATAGCATGAGATTAAAAAAAGACATAACCCTCGATTCTAAGGTTTAATTTATTATCGGACATATGTGTCTATATTTGTTTAAGATACTAATTTCTACATCAGGATCGAAAAATCAGATTCATACTTTATCTATAGGCTCTTCTGGGAACAATTTCTTTGATTGCTCACGAGTAGCTTTCTTGTCAGATATTGTTGAGTTGGTGTTATATGCTTGTGTGGGAGCCAGTTAGCTCAGTTGGCAGGACAGCTGCCTTGTGATACAGAGGAACATCAACAGTTTGGGTTCAGGTGCCACACTGGCTGAGGTCCATGAATGTCCATCAAATGCTTTTTTGATCTTTCCCCTTTCCTGAGGCTTTGTGACGCCCAAGTTAAACCACCAACAGTCTCTCTCTCTATTGCGAGAATTTGATGGATTCTGGGTAATCCAAGATGGAGGATGGGAAAAAATTCTGGTTGTAAAAGGCTGCTCCGTCTTTGAGGTACTTTAGGTGTTAGAGGTAATTTCCTCAAATTCCAGGAGCAGCAGTTACTGTTTTATATGCAGTTGCATTGTTTGGAACGTCAGACAAAAAAAAAGTTAAAACAACAGCACTTTTAAACGGAAGAGGAACAGATAAAGGCAGCACGTGGTCAGGCAGTGCAGGAAAGAGAGAGAAAAAAAAAATTCACACTGTTCCCTGACACAGCAGTGAACCTGTGCAGTGACTGCCTTTGCTGTTTGAATTCATATATTGTTGGACATCGGAGTGCATCTGGGAACACTAACAAACAGTGAAATTCACAACTGTTCTTGGAAGAATCTGTTTGGGAGAGGTCACAGTACAGAGACAGATAAGTGAATAGTTTTAAGTGTGGTCTTACAGTAAGTCTGCAATAGTGAGTAGACTGAGTTCTTTCTTGATTATATGTTTTATTGAGATATATCTCTTGATTAAATTTAAAAATATAAGTCATAAGTATTAAGTTAGCCTGGAGCAGTGTTTTGTAGAGAAATAAGACAGTGCTATTTTCTGGGTCTGTAAGTTGAAAGAAGCAAACATGGCCTTGAGTAGAATGATATGCTCTCCTTGTTGGATGTGGGAGTTTCGAGAGGGTTTATGGGTTACTGAGGATTATATCTGCAATAAATGCCATTGGTTGCGAATCGTATCAAAGTAAATGGATCGATTGGAGAATCAGTTAGAGGCAATGAGGAATTTACAAGAGCATGGGGATGTGATGGATGGAAGTTATAGGACGGAAGAAAAGTTGCAGATTCAGTCACATAGTTGGGTTAACTCCAGAAAAGGTAAGAGAGGTGGGCAGTTAGTGCAGGAGTCTTCTGAGGCTATCCCCATTTCAAACGAGTATGCTTTTTTGGAAAATATACTGGATGATGAATTCTCAGGGGAATGTAGCACGAACAGTCAAAATTATGGTACCGAGAGTGTCTCTAATGCAATGAGAGGTACATCAGGTTCCAAGGGATCAATTGTGTTAGGGGACTCTCTAGTCCGAAGCACAGACAGAAGTTTCTGTGGCCAGCAGTGAAAAATCAAAACGGTGTGTTGCTTCCCTGGTGCCAGGATCAAGGATGTCAGAGAGAGTACAGAATGCTCTCAAGAGGGAGAGGGCCCAGCAGGAGGTCATTGTCCACATTGGAACCAACGACATAGGAAGGGAAAAGGATGAGATTCTGAAGGGAGAATATAAAGAGTTAGGCAGGAATTTAAAAAGGAGATCCTTGAGAATAGTAATATCTGGATTACTCCTGGTGCTGCGAGCTAGTGAGGGTAGGAACAGGAGGATAGAGCAAATGAATGCATGGCTGAGGAGCTGGTGTATAGGAGAAGGATTCACATTTTTGGATTATTGCAATTTCTTCTGGTGTAGAAGGACAGATTGCACCTGGGTTAGAAGGGGACTAATATTCTGGCAGGGAGATTTGCTAGAGCTGCTCAGGAGGATTTAAATTAGGAAAGTGGGGGGACGGACCCAAGGAGATAGTGAGGAAAAAGACCAATCTGAGATTGGTACAGTTGAGAAAAGAAGCGAGTCAAACAGTCAGGGCAGGCAGGAACAAAGCAGCGAACAAGATAGAACTGATAAATTAGACTGCATTTATTTCAATGCGAGAGGCCTAACAGGACAGGCAGATGAGCTCAGGGCATGGTTAGGAACATGGGACTGGGATATCATAGCAATTACAGAAACATGGCTCAGGGATGGGCAGGACTGGCAGCTTAATGTTTCTGGATACAAATGCTACAGGAAGGACAGAAAGGGAGGCAAGAGAGGAGGGGGTGTGGCATTTTTGATAAGGGATAGCATTACAGCTGTACTTAGGGAGGATATTCCCAGAAATATATCTAGGGACATTATTTGGGTTGAACTGAGAAATAAGAAACGGATGATCACCTTATTGGGATTGTATTATAGACTCTCTAATAGTCAGTGGGAAATTAAGAAAAAAACTTGTAAGGAGATCTCAGTTATCAGAAAGAATAATAGGGTGGTTATGGTCGGGGATTTAAACTTTCCAAACATAGACTGGGACTGCCAAAGTGTTAAAGGTTTCGATGGAGAGGAATTTGTCAAGTGTGTACAAGAAAATCTTCTGATTCAGTATGTGGATGTACCTACTAGAAAAGGTGCAGGGCAGGTGACTGAGGTGTCAATGGGGGAGCACTTTGGCGCCAGTGACCATAATTCTATTAGTTTTAAAATAGTGATGGTAAAGGATAAAAGTTGAAGTTCTAAATTTGAGGAAGGCTAGTTTTGACAGTATTAGGCAAGAACTTTCAAAAGCTGATTGGGGGCAGATGCTTGTAGGTAAAGGGATGACTGGAAAATGGGAAGCCTTCAGAAATGAGATAACGAGAGTCCAGAGAAAGTATATTCCTGTTAGGGTGAAAGGAAAGGCTGGTAGGTGTAGGGAATGCTGGATGACTGAACAAATTGAGGGTTTGGTTAAGAAAAAGAAGGAAGCATATGCTAGGTGCAGACAGGATAGATCGAGTGAATCCTTAGAAGAATATAAAGGCATTAGGAGTAGACTTAAGAGGGTAAAAAACAGGGACATGAGATAGCTTTGGCAAATTGAGTGAAGGCAAATCCAAAGGGTTTTTACAAATACATTAAGGACAAAAGGGTAACTAGGGAGAGAACAGGGCCCCTCAAGGATCAGCAAGGTGGCCTTTGTGTGGAGCCACAGAAAATGGGGGAGATACTAAATGAGTATTTTGCTTTGGTACTTACTGTTGAAAAGGACATGGAAGATGTAGACTGTAGGGAAATAGATAGTGACATCTTGAAAGATGTCAGTACTACAGAGGAGGAAGTACTAGATGTCTTGAAACTCATAAAAGTAGATAAGTCCCCAGAACCTGCTCAGATGTACCTTACAACTCTGAGAAGCTAGGGAAGTGATTGCTGGGTATTTGTATCATTGATAGTCACAGGTGAGGTGCCGGAAGACTGGAGGTTGGCTAACGTGGTGCCACTGTTTAAGAAAGGTGGTAAGGACAAGCCAGGGAACTATAGACCGGTGAGCCTAACGTCAGTGGTGGGCAAGATGTTGGAGGGAATCCTGAGGGACAGGATGTACATGTATTTGAAAGGCAAGGACTGATTAGGGACAGTCAACATGGCTTTGTGTGTGGGAGATCATGTCTCACAAACTCGATTGAGTTTTTTGAAGAAGTAACAAAGAGGATCGATGAAGGCAGAGGGTGAACATCATCTATATGGACTTCAGTAAGGCGTTTGACAAGGTTCCCCATGGTTAGCAAGGTTAGATCTCATGGAATATAGGGAGAACTAGCCATTTGGATACAGAACTGGCTCGAAGGTAGAAGACAGGGTGGTGGTGGAGGGTTATTTTTCAGACTGGAGGTCTGTGACCAATGGAGTGCCACAAGGATCGGTGCTGGGTCCACCATTTTTCATCATTTATATAAATGATTTGGATATGAGCATAAGAGGTACAGTTAGTAAGTTTGCTCCAAAGTTGGAGGTGTAATGGACAGTGAAGATTACAACGGGAATTGATCAAATGGGCCAATGGGCTGAGAAGTGGCAGTTGGAGTTTAATTTAGATAAATGCAAGGTGCTGCATTTTGGGAAAGCAAATCTTAGCCAGATTTATACACTGAATGGTAAGGTGTTAGGGAGTGTTGCAGAACAAAGACACCTTGGAGTGCAGGTTCATAACTCCTTGAAAGTAGAATTGCAGGTAGTTAGGATAGTGAAGAAGGCTTTTGGTATGCTTTCCTTTATTGGTCAGAGTATTGAGTATAGGAGTTGCGGCTGTATAGGCCACTGTTGGAATATTGCATGTAATTCTGCTCTCCTTCCTATTGGAAGGATGTTGTGAAACTTGAAAAGATTCAGAGATGTTGCTCGGGTTGGAGGATTTGGGCTATGTGAAGAGGTTGAATAAGCTGGGGCTGTTTTCCCTGGAATGTCTGTGGCTGAGGGGTGACCTTATAGAGGTTTATAAAATCATGAGGGGCATGGATAGTGTAAATAAAGTCCTTTCTCTGGGGTGGGGGAGTCCAGAACTAGAAGGCATAGGTTTCGGGTGAGAGGGGAAAGATATAAAAGAGACCTAAGGGGCAACGTTTCATGCAGCAGGTGGCCTGTGTATGGAATGAGCTGCCAGAGGAAGTGGTGGAGGCTGGTACAATTGCAACATTTAAAAGGCACCTGGATGGGCTTTTGAATAGGAAGGGTTTGGAGGTATATGGACCGGGTTCTGGCAGGTGGGGCTAGCAGTTGGAATATCTGATCGGCATGGACGGGTTGGACCGAATGGTCTGTTTCCATGCTGTATATCTCTATGACTATGACTCTTTAACAGCACTATGATCACCTGGGACTATGGTGAATACTTCTACTGTTGTGTACTCAGTGAGTTATGAAGATGCTCTTAATATGTCAGATCATAAATGTGACAGAGAACAACATTTTACACAAGTTTTGTTTCTTAACACGCATATATGCATGATATAGGGGATGTTTTAAACAGTTGTCTTTTGACATTTAGTTGTAAATGGTTAAACGTAGCGAAAATGCAAGGCTATCAAGAACTGAAAACAACAGAAACTCAGCAGGTCTGAATGAATCTGTTCAGACAAAGCAGAGTTAACATTTCAAACCTTCTTTCGGAACTGAACTCCAGTCTGGAGTTAACTCTCCTTTCTCTCCACAGATGCTGCCGGACCAGCTGAGTTTCTTCATCAATTTCAGTTTTTGTGTCAGATTTCCACCATTGGCAATTCTGTTTTATTTTAAATGAGAAAGCCGCTCCAACTCATTAACTGTCTTGTTTAACTTGAGTGCATTAAGCTGGTTATATGCAAATACCTGGGAGAGAGAGGTCACCGATTAGCATGTGCTAATTGCCCAATTGGAATGATATTAAAATACAATTTTTAACTTGTCAGTGCTGGGGTGGGTCTCTTAAAATTCTGGAAACTAAGCTGTTGATGGAGCTGACTAAAACTCAAGGAGTAGTGCAATAAACGTTCGGTGTTGCTGTCCGACCTGTTCATGGAAATTTGTGTTCACAGCTATTTGTTTACTCTTTACACTTTGAAGTTCTTCTGAATCATGCCATGATGAATGGTGCTTTTACTGACCTCCAGTCGGGTGCAATATGAGCAGTAGCAACAGTTTGCTGTCCTACAGGAGACAAAGGAACAAATCTATGAGTCCATTGACACAATGGATGATAAGCACATCGACAGTAATTTGTATTTATTGAACACTTTTTTCTTTTACATGATGTGGTATTCCTTTTACTAACATTGTCAAGCAAAGTAGAACACTGAACCTCATAAAGCACCATTTGGAGTGATGATCAAAAATGTAATCAAGGGAATTAGTTTTAGTGAGCGTCTTAAAGATGAAAACAGATTGGAGAAATTAAAGGGAAAAGATATCGGAGCAACTAGATAAATCTATGAAAGCTCAGGTCTAGACAGCTAAAAGCAAGTGGTCAATTAGTTAAGCGTAAAGAAGTAGAAGAGTACAGGTATGTTGGAGGATTGGAAATGTTGCAGTGCTCAGGATGTACTAGGTCATGAAGAAAGTTGGAAATCTGATTTGTCAATGCTATGAATTTAAAATGTGCAATCAAGTTGATTCCCAGTTCTGCAATGAGGGCACAGGTTACCAGGTGACTTCATGGGAATAGGGCACAAGCAGTTTTTGAATAATCCTACTGCAGGCATATTGTGTGGAAGACTAGCCAACATTGAGATAGGCATTAACAAGGGTCATTGTTACATCAGGATCATCCAGAATTCAACAAGACATTTCTCCCTCACTTTGAGCAAGCTATTAAAAGTTTCAAATTATTTTAGATTCACCCTTTAAATACAAGAGTTTGGATTACATCACCAGGTCATCCAGTTTATATCAGACTAAACCTTGAAATGGTAACAAAGTGACGCAGAGAGAAACATTGACTTTTTTTTTTAATATTGTGATATTGGACCCTCACAATCACACTCTCAAAGCTGCCTTAGCCCAGCAAAAATCTGCAAAGTGTGACAACTGTTGCAAGTGCTGCCATATGCTCACATCAAGGCCAAGTCTGGGAATTTTTGCCCGAATTTGCTTGCATTGTTTTCATGGTTCATCATTTGTTACAAACCAGTAATTCAGCTGGTGTCTGGGACTAGAAAATCTGCTTCACATCAGCAAACCTTTAATTGACATCTATCAGGTGACAGTCAAGAGTAGACAGAGGTAGCCAGAATTTGAGCCCTGGGAGAAGATACAGGCAAAACTACATTCCTCTATGAAAGAATTCATTTTATTAGTCCACTAATGGACATCATCAGAAGACTGCACTTTTTATTACACTTGCATGTCATTAGAGCTGTTACTTGATTTACCTGTTTTGTGTCTTGTGCTAGGAGCAATAGCATCAAAAATGATTTTAATGTAACATAGATATCACAGACAGCTCTTTATGTTATTATGTTTACTGACTTCTGTTTGCCCAGTTTCAGATAACTGCACTCTGCATTTCATTAATTCTAATCAGTCTCTGATGCCTGAGAAATTGCAATTCTGCACTTTTCAACAGAACATTACCTTCACACCTTTTGTTTTATTTATTCATTCGGCAGTGTGTCACTGGCAAGGACAGATAGTTATCCAGCCCTAACTGTTGCTGAGAAGGTAGTGGTGAGCTGCCTTCTTGAATCCTTGTAATTCATCAGAGATCGGTACATCATAGTGCTGTTAGGAGGGGATTGCTAACATTTTATTACCTTGGCAATGAAGGAACTGCAGCACAGTTCCAAATCCAACCAGTGAGTTGGAATAGAATTTGCCATTACCTTTCTGGCTGGTAGAAAGCATATGTTTGGAAGGGGCTGGGAAGAAGTAAGATGCAGTGCATCTTGCGGATGGTACACATTACTGTGTGTTGTTACTGGATGAAATGAATATTTAAAGGTGATAGATTAGCTGATAATCAAACAGAATTCTTTCTACTGCGCAGTGCTGTAATTTGTGAGAGTTATCAAAGCTGCAGTCATCCAGGCAAGTGGAAAGTAGTCCATCAGATTCCTAACTTGAGTTTTGTGGACAGACTTTCAAGAATCAGATGTAAGTTGCTTATTGCAGATTCCCAGCCTTAAACTCCCTCTTCCAGACTGTGTAATGTGTAACTGGTCGAGTTAAGTTTTAGGTCAGTTGTGACCTGTAGAAGTATTTGAATATGGAGTGTCATAGCGAGGCCATTGGATTGGTACTGAACAAACCATTTGTGATCCCATTTTAGAATTTGAAAATAAATGTGGCCGAAACAGCCAGCTAAAACAAAACAGAACAAGTGTTGCTCTCAGTTGAGAACATCCTTTCACTACACTGTGCTACTCCTGTATTATTAAAATCTTGCAGCTCTGCCCTGAGAATTTGTCCTGCCTCTAACAAGCTTCTTGCTGAAAAAAGACATCTTTTTCATTTAGAGGGTCCTTCTCACTGAAAAGGCTTCAATCTAACGCACAACCAAAGGAGTTAGATTCTGCTTTTGGAATGGTCATTACCTGTTATCTGTGTGGCACAAATGTTATTTATCACTTCTCAGTTCAAGCCTGGCTCTAATCTTGAACTTACATGTAAGCATTGTGTCATTATCAGAAGAATTGTGAATGGAATCAAACACTGCTTTAAACAACAAATAATTCCTGTTTCTGACATTGTAATGGAGGGAAAGTTATTGATAAAGCAACTGAAGATGATCAGACCTAGGAAATTACAGAGAGGATTCAGGACCCTGTTGTAGTGCAGTGGTAATGTCCCTACCCTGGACTGGGAGACCTGGGTTCAAGTCTCACCTGCTCCAGAGGTGTATAATAACATCTCTGAACAGGTTGTTTCAAAAAAATAGGTTAAGTAAAAAGAAAATTACAGTCAGAATTTTAGGGCTTTTGTAGTATCGTGGTAATGCCAGAAGACACAGCCTCAAGTACTATTCTGCCTCAGAGATATGCCCTGATATGTCTGAACAGGTTGGTAGGAAACCAGCTACAGAGAAGATTTATGGGAACACTGAGACATAGCAATGCCTCTAATCCTGTGTATAATCCAGGAATTCTACCCGAGGAGCTTCAGATGCTTGTAATAACATCTAAACAGCTTGACTAGAGAAAAAAAAATCTCGGGAGGATTTCCTGCGAGAATGTGTTGGGACTAAGGTGATTGACTTCCAACAATCTCAAAGGTATTCCTTTGTGCTAGATAACAACTCCAGTAATGCAGAGCTTTCCCACAGTTCCTATTCACTTCAGTTTTACTGGGGCCTCTTGGTGCCATACTCGGTCACATTCTGCCTTGATTTCACTTAACTGACTGTATTCAGCTCCTTCTATCCACATCTGGAGAAAATGGTTCTCATGGAATCCAAACTGCCTCAGGTAAAGAGACTACTGCAGAGTAAGTGCCACTTAACAACCCTACTTCCCTTGGTCTGTTGATGATTGTGAATCAACTAATGAGGCATAATTGGTTGGATTAGATTTGTCCTGCTTTTTGTGAACATGACATAACTTGGCAATTTTCCACATTGTTGTTTGGATGTCATTGGACTGGAACAGCTTACCTACTTCTGCAGGGCACGTACTCATTTAGTTTTTTTTTACCTGACATTTACTCATTGAAGTTTTGCTGATGCAAAGCAGATTATTCTTTTGTTCAAACACCATGAGACTTCCAGCATTATGGGTGTTTTTTCTGAGTTTGTCCTGAAATTAGGACAGGCCAGGAAACAGTATTTTGTGCAGTGTATGACTTTCATATGGTTAAACTCCAAACAATGATGAATAATTCTGAAATGGTTAAACGTTTTACAAAATTGACATTTAGCAATATTACATGCACAGGCTTTGTGATTTTAAATTCCTCATTTTTAAGCTTCTATTTAAATGCACAATGCCCAACACAAGTCGTATCTAATTTAAGTTGTATCATCACAGCAATATATTTAAATGTACATGTATAAGTGGGAAAAATGTATTAATCCCAACCTAAGCATTTTAATGCATCTAATTTTCGAATGCAAACGCATCATGAATTTGTTTGTATGTTTCTTGTGAATATTTTAAGAATGTAATTTTAGCAAAGGTTGCATTGAAGTGAGATACAAACCCCAAACCACAAATCACAGTGAGCTCCATAAATCATAAAGCCCTAGAGTGCAAAGGTATTTCGTGTGTGCTCAGTGAACTGCTAGATGAATTCATTGAAAGCTGAATTGCATAAAAGTTTTGTTTGTTTCGAGGAAAGTGAAAATTAACTCCCTACAGAATTCTGTAAGCAAAGCCTTCCATGCCATAAAGTGCTTATAATCTCATTAAAACAGTTGAGCTGGAGCCCTGTGAGAGAACACACAGCTCTCAGCAACCTGTTACCTATGTCACGAAGGGCATTGCTCTATAATGAGTTGTGCTCATGAAGGTGGTGTGTGATTTTACATGAAGAAAGGGCCAGGATGGTAATCAAGCTTGTAATTTTAAAAACATACATATAGTTAAACACTTCAGTTATATTAAGTCCATTTGATTTATTGCCTTTTTGTGAGCTTTATGTCTGTGCTTAACCTCCAATTGTCTTTTGTCACTAGATGTACAAAACGAAAACGAACGGTTGGAAAAGTATCGAATGCTAATACAGACATTACCACGTGTCAACCGGGTTACGCTTGCTGCACTGATTGGTCACCTTTACAGGTATGTGGAATTTTATTTCTGTAGCTTCAGTTTGAACATTACATGCCCTTGTTCATGTTGGAATGCATCAATAGTTCCAGGTAAATATGCATGGGATATGCCCTTCTCTGGGGTAGGCACAAGTTAACAGGCACTTTGTAATTGAATAATGATTCAATGGTTTTTTTCATACATTACATACAAGTTCCTCAAAGATTGGAGGATTTAGTTCATGACATAATTTGCATGGCCTCTTTTTCCAAAGTAAAATATATCTAATGCCATTTGTTTAGAGATTGCTTAGCCAGAAGTGGAAAATGATCGTGAGTGAAAACAAAAAATGATTAAAACTTCAGCAGGGAAAGCTGAATCCGTGGAGAGAAACAGTTAACACTTTGGGTTGATGATAATCCTTCATCAGAACATAAGATGTCCAGGAATTAATAAGATCTCTGTGAATTCCATAGAGAAGTTCCCTAGATAAGTCCATTGATGGTGAATCCCAAACAGTGCCTTTGCCCTTATTCTGATCTAAAATGTGGTATCTTGTTGAAACTAGCTGAGCATTGTTCAATTTCACTCCTCCTCCCCTTGATGGTGGTGGCTGATGCTTGAGAAGAGATTCCAAATGTTGAAAGCCCTCAAACACTTTGCCCAGTGACTGCAGTCATGTCTGAATCCAGACGATGCATGTAAAAAGGATATGAAGTGTTACAGCTAGTGTCAGAACATTGAGGCCAGTCGTCATAGAGTCATACAGTCATAGAGATGTACAGCATGGAAACAGACCCTTCAGTCCAACCCGTCCATGCCGACCAGATATCCCAACCCAATCTAGTCCCACCTGCCAGCACCCGGCCCATATCCCTCCAAACCCTTCCTGTTCATATACCCATCCAAATGCCTCTTGTAGTTTGATGCTTTACCTATTGATTCTGAAAGGCTCATGATCCATCTAGATAAGGTTTAAATCCATGCTCAAATTACCAAAGAATAAGCAAATGAATTGTTGTCATCTTTTTGACAATAACACAGACAAAAATAATTCCCCATTGGTCTGCTGAGGTACTTAATGGCACTTCAGAGCAAACCACCATAAATTCACTTTGGAGATCAGTATTGGATCTCATCATGTGTCGAAAGAAGGTCTGTATGGCAATAACAGAGAGCATTTCGAGCACATGTGTGCAAGATCATCTCAAATAACAGTAAGCTTTTATGTTGCTTAATCTGCTATTCTGTGCAGCAAAGTCCACCAGTATGCATAACCTCCATACAGATGGTCCCTAGCCACATCGTGTTGAATCAGACACAAACCCAGTATGGGGCTTTCATGATATTATAAGGATACCTTGTAAGTTCATTGGAGAGCAGAGATCTTGCCAATCATTAGTAGTAGCACAGCGGAGCACTAATAAAATTATTTAACTGTACTAATAGAAAGATTCTCATCAGCTATTTAATAACCACCTAGTGAAAATTCTTCTTCTGGAAGCTATGCACAGTCTGTTTAGATCTGAGATGGCACACTGGCAATCAAGCTTGGCATCAAGTTAATTCTTTATTGCAAACTGGGTAATCCAATAACTGAATCCGGTTCAATAGCTTGACTAGCCTGTGAGACTTAATGAAGCGGTTTGACATTTTGAGGTGGAATTCTTCCTGTTCAGTTCCAGATAACCAGTAGTAAATATGACATAACAACTTCGGAAATGGATGACCAGCAAATTGATCCATTTCGCAGCATTATTTTTCTGACCTCAGTGAAATATTACTGTAGGGTCTTATTAGCTGCCCTACAATTAACTGGAAAGAATTATTATTCACCTTTATTTTCAGTTGTGTGTGGCTTATTTTCTAATTCCTTATTGTGAAGTCGATAGGTATTAGACAGTCAGCATATTCTCTGTCCTTGCCCAATTATATTTTTAACTGATCAATCTAATGTACCCCTAAGTTGATTTGTCCTCATTTATTTATTTTTTCCTCATTCAATCTGTGCATAGCTTTACTATTCTTGATTTAGTTCACAGAATCCTAATGGTGTGGTCAGGTCCAGGGATATATGTTAACTTTTTTCTCAATTTCTTAAATAGGCGAGATGGTAAATTGCAATGAGGAATTAAGAACCTCCTAAATGAATATAGATAGATTCAGAGATTGGGCCAAAATGTGGCTGATGGAGTTTAACATGGATGAGTGTGAGGTCATGCATTTGGTTTGAAAAAATGAGAAGGCGATATATTATCTTAATGGGGAGAGACTTCAGGATGCACCAGTGCAGAGGGATCTAGATTTATCTGATCATGAGTCACAGAAAACTAGCATGCAGGGACAGTAGATAATAGAGAAAGCAAATAGAATGTTGGCTTTAATACTAAAGGAATAGAATATAAAGGTCAGGAAGTATTGTTGAAACTATACAAGGTATTGGTGAGACCGCACCTGGAGTATCGTGCACAGTTTTGATCCCCTTATTTGAGGGAAGATGTAGTAGTACTGAAGGCATGTAAGGAGGATTTTAGTAAATATAAGGAGGAGTTAGACAGATTTTTAATCAGTAATGGGATGAAGGAATATGGAGAGAAGGTAGGAAACCATTACCAATTAAAAAGCTGTCTAATTCCTCCTTAAGTGTATTCACTCTCCCAACATCCATCACACTTTGGGACAGCGAATTCCACAGATTCACAGCTCTTTGGGGGAAGTAGTTTCTCCTCAACTCTGTTTTAAATTTGCTCCCCCTTATCCTGACTGTGACCTCTTGCCTTAGAATGCCCCACAACAGGAAGCATCTGCTCCACGTCTATTTTATCCACACCTTTTCTCATCTTTAATACCGCAATTTGATCCCCCCTCATTCTTCTAAATTTCAGAGCGTAAAGGCCGAAATTGTTAAACCTGTCTTCAAATGACAAATCCCTCATCTCTGGGATCAATCTCGTGAACCTCCTCTGAACTGTCTCCAGTGCCATAACATTTTTAGAGTCATAGTATCATAGAGATGTATAGCACGGAAACAATCCCTTCAGTCCAACTCGTCCATGTTGACCAGATACCCTAATCTAATCTGGTCCCATTTGCTAGCACTTGGCTCATCACCCTCTAAACCCTTCCTATTCATATGCCCTTTTAAATGCTGTAATTATACCAATCTCCACCATTTCCTCTGGCAGCTCATTCCATACACACACCACCCTCTGAATTAAATAATTGCTGCTTAGGTCCCTTTCCCCTCTCACCCTAAACCTATGCCCTCTAGTTCTGGATCCCTCCCCCCGGGGGAAAAACAACCTTGTCTATTTACAGTGTCCATGCTCCTCATGATTTTATCAACCTCCATAAGGTCAACCCTCAGCTCCAACGCTCGAGGGAAAATAGCCCCAGCCTGTTCAGCCTCTCCCTACAGCTCATATCCTCCAACCCTGGCAACATCCTTGTAAATCTTTTCTGAATCCTTTCAAGTTTCACAACATCTTTCTGATAGGAAGGAGACCAGAATTGCATGCAGTATTCCAACAGGGGCCTAACCAATGTCCTGTACAGCTGAATGACCCAATTCTGTTCCTAAATCTTATGAACTTATAACTGTCTGACAGATGGAATTCTCTAAACTTTGTTACACTGAGATATTGTCACATCCACTATCCAGAAGTGGAGTTTGTCGATTTGTGTTGTAAGTTTAGTTCTGAATTTTCATTTTCCAATATCATAGCTTATTTGTTGAACAAAGATAGAGCAGCACCCTTGTTTGCATGTTTGCTTCTGACTTCCTGAAAAGTAATAGTAAAGTAATACTTTGCTGTCTTGGAGCTGATCCATTTTGCTGAGGGTGAATGTGTTCTAATTATTTTATGCATTATGTAAATACAACTCTCTGAAGTCAAGTGATAGACTTCTCATTTTCTGGGTTTGATGTTTATTCTGCCAATTGACCTGTGGATGAGACACTTTTCTGTGATATGCAGCACTGTTCGTGTTGCTTTGCAAATACATAAGAGGTTTGCACTGAGGCTCCTGCTGTACAGGTGCCCTGACTTGGCCTAAACCTGTTTTAACAGGGACCATACTTTTCATGGTAGTCCAAAGCTTGCTGAGGTTTGTCAGAAGAAACTTTTAGTGATTTTTCATCTTTCCCATTCTTTGATCCAAAGGCTGCTTGCTGATAGAGCTTTCTCAGGAATGTTGCCCTGGGTGGGTGCAAGGATGGAAGATGGGAATTAGTTGGATTGAACAGGTCTTTACAAAATGGTAAGTGAGGTGCAGCATGGATGGTTTCAAACAGCTTGTGAATTTTCATCAAAAGGTGATGTATTGGGGAGTGAATTTTGCCAGGGCAGCATTACTAGGAAGGGGTTTTGTGTGGAGAGTTCCAAAATTAGAGCAGACATTGATGTGTGTGTGTGTGTGGCGACCTTTTGCAAGACATGTACATTGTATTCTGGTACAGCAAGTGCTAAAGTCCAGAGTGTCGTGGCAGAAGTACCCAATATAGTTCTATCAAATTTGATTAATAAGTTGTTCTGGTTTTGACCTTTACTGCTGTTTTCTTCAGATATACTTAGAAGGAATATCTAGATTCAGACGCAAGTACGTTGGCGGGGGTGGGGGGGGGGGAGTGATGGTGGGAGTGAGAATGATGATTTAGTCTCTGACCATCCCTGTAGGTACACAGTTCGTCTTTGGCATTGGCATTTTGAAGGAGGAACAGATGTGATATGGTTTTATAGGTTAGAATTATTTTCCTGCCTTTTTCTCCCCATGCCAAGGTATATATTATTGTAAACTATGATCTGAGTTTCATAGAGCCAAACATCGTGTTCTGTCAAAAGTAATTACAGCATGCATTGATATGGACCAAAGAAAAAAGGAAATAAAGGAAAACAATAAAGCAGTTGTCTAATGCATAAGTGTCTGTTGCATTAACAGACAGGTGAAGGCGTATCTCAGTAGAATATATACCTCTGCCTCACCACATTAAGTTTTTTGCAATTACCCTGTCCCTCCTGAGACATTTCCCTGCTGCGCTAATGCTCTACAACCTTCAAGTTTTGAAAATAAGTCTTTTTGAAATTATTATTAGAAGCCTTCTACTTATTCAAAACCTTCAGAATAATCCCCAACCAGCAACCCGCTCTGAAAACTCTGCTCAAATTTTGTCAACTATGTCAAATCGCACCGTGAAAGCATTATTGTCGATGTGGTAAGGATAACTATTGATTCAGCTGTAAGTTTTGGTGATGAAGGTAGGTGAGGTCTAAAACAACTTCCAAATTGGGAAAAAAAAATGTGCTCACAGTAGGTTTTTGTCAATTCCACATATGTTTTAGTTTGGGGAGAATCATAAAGCATAGGAAAAGGCTGTTCAATCCGTACTTTTCTGTTCCAAATTTCTATGCCTTGTAAATATATGACAAAAAAATGTAAAATTTAATGTGAAATGAAGGGCACCTGTTGCTAAACTACAGGAGCTGGCTACTGGAAAACATTACAAACCACACATTTCATGTTGTTTGGTTATTCCATGGATTTCACCTAGTGTTACTCAGAACCATTTTAATGAAGTTGGAATTGGAGTTCATTTCATATTTTGCTCTCTGGTCCAACCAGAAGTGCTCAAACAATGTGTCACAAAGCTGTGACCATGTTTTTCAACTCTCTCTCTCTTAACTCACATAAACAGAGAGTTAAGGTTTGAATGAGCAACATCTGTTACCTTAAGTATGAGTGGATTTTCAAAAGATAATACTGTAGGGTCCACCAGCATTTATTCTAATAGTCCTGATCTCTGCAAATGAAACTCTGAGACAACAAACAAGCAAGACTTTCAGTACTATAGCCTCTAACTTCACAACCAGATGTCTCAAAGTGCTTTATAGCAAGGATATATTTTTGAAGGGAAGTCACTATTGTAGGAGCTATCTTACGCAGAAATTGTCTTGACTGGACCGATCAGGATGGGATAAGAGTGGACGAATATCCAGCTCCATATTAACTGTTCCCCTGCACAGTTTTTACACTGTTAAAATCTCACCATAACCCCTTTACTGAATGCCTGATGGTTAATATGTTACTCTTGTGCTCAGAAATCTGTAGAAATCAATTAAATATTAATATATTGGGGTTTATTAACAATAAAAGCATTAGAAAGGAGTTAGCATTGGCATATATGTGCTTTTAGACTGCATGCTGAATCAATCAATTCATTTTACTGATGCTTGATGCATTTCACGCTTCAGAGAATAAATATAATATATTGAATTTTCTTGTTTCCTAGTGATTCATTTTGATAAACCTATAAATTTTCAGTTTTCTTAGAATATTGGTGTATAAATTCAATTCACGTTTTGCATTGAGTTGTTAGTTAACTTCTTTAGTATAGAACGTAGATGATTTTTACTGATATCATCTGTTCACTGAAACTAACAGAACATTGAAATAAAGAAGCAGAGAATGGATGAAACAAAAGGAGAGGATACTCTTTCATAACCTGGGATTGGAGTCGAATGCACATATAACTGATGGGGGAATATCTCTTCTCTTGACCTAGCATCCTAAGTGAAATTAATTTGGGTTTGCTTAACAGAACTCTTAGGAGACAGTGATATTTGGTTGGTAACGAATTGTAATGTCTTTCAGAGAAGCTTCTAGGACACCTGATGTAGAAAATAAATATGTACACGAGATGATCTAAAACAGTTGTTAGATATATTTTTGGAACACTTTAAGTGAAGCTTAACTTTGTATGTTGTGCAGGCTACACTTGACCCTAGAGTGTTGACACTGGGCTAAAAGGGAAAATGATTTCCATTCTCCAACAGTGACATCCTTCACCTTGAGCATAAAAAGTCAGACAATTCTTAAGAGATTATGGAAGGAGAATATGTAATGTGAGAACTTGAACAGTGCTGCTTTCCATACATATATATATGTGTGAGTGTGTAGAAAGGAAGATGATTGTCAAATTATTTTAAGTAAAAGTCAACATTGAATGTTGCTAACTGTTTGCCTGAAGTTTAAACAAATATAAAATGAAAAAGAAAAAATTAGGAAGTAGTTGGTCATAAGGCATTTTTTTTTGTCAGTTGCAATGGAGTTGGTTTTCAACTTTTTTTAACAGTAGAGGGCAACGTCGTAATAATGTCACTCAGTAATTTAAAGGATGTGTGCATGTGAGTTCAAATCCCGCCTCCCACCATGGCAGCTGGTGGAATTTAAATTCAGTCACAAAATCAGGAATGGAAAACTAGTCTCATTGATATTCATAAAATGCATCTGTTTCACATATTGTCCATTAGGGAAGAAAATCTGCCATCCTTAACTGGTCTGTCCTGGCTCTTTGTGACTCCGGTCCCACAGCAATTTGGTCAACCACACTCAAAACTGAACCAATGAAACCCTCAGTTCAAAAACAATCAGGGACTGGGCAACAAATTCAGATTCTGCCAGCAATGCCTGTATTCCATGAAAGAATATAAAAAGCAAAATCTGATATTGCTATCCTTCATTCACAATTAGCTATTTTTCATGCTGAGATTTTTCAGTCATTTGCATTTTTTTCCTTTTAAATTTCATTATTAAAGTATATATTCAGATGCACCAGATACTGTCCTAAGTTTATCAGTAGCCCAAAGTTCTGTACTAAATAAGAAAGTTACCAGAACAGAACTCATAAAAATTTTGATGGAATATTTTGTGTGTTATGTATTTATCATAGTTATTGCCAAAACATTATTGGAAAAGTATTTTTCAGTATTTGAAATTGGATTATCTTCTAAAATCTGAGACAAATCTGCATAGACTCCAGACTAATAGGAGAAAATGCCTACCTTCAATTGTTTAAATCTCATTATAATTAGGTGAAATAAAGTTATCTTTTATTCTGTGAAGCTTTAGATGATTTTTTTTTTTAATTTTTGAACCATGGGATCAAAGGGTTCTCTGTTGACTTTGTAAGGCCTCCCTCCTGAGACCTCACTTCACTAAAGCTGAACCAAGGAATTAAATGATATTGACAAATCATTCAGACAAAAGCTCTGCTGAGAGAGCTGGATTTATTTAAACAGATTCAAAACCACAGAGCTACCATCAATAATGTCACAAAATGTTTCACAAAGTCTTACATAAACAACCCAGTCAAGTCAAATGCCTGTTGCTTCGACAAGGTCCATACTTGGTGACTTGTCATTTACTTCCATCTGCAGTTTTGATATCGTTTAGTCACCATTATTCACATTCCTTATTATGGATAGACCGAGCTGTTATGTTGTTACAACATTACTGCCCTTTAAAGGTTCCCCTTAATACAAAGTGTCAATGAAAACAATGTTTTTTTTTAATCCAAATTGTGTGCTAATAGCCTGCTTATAAATTAACTTTTATCTTCTGTAGCCTGCTAGAGCCTGTGTGGAACAGAATGCTCAGAACTACTTTCCATTTCTTTGTTTACCATGTCTAGTTTTATAGCTCTCAAATACCATCTTCAATGCTCAAGGCTGTTTTTAGCACTTAGTTGTTCATTTCTCCCATTTACTTAGAGCTATACAGAATGGCTATCCTGTATAAGACCATTGAAACATTGAGGCCCGGACTTACACACAGTTGTGGATACTCTGTAATCCTTTTAAAAATGGCAGTCAAGACTTAGACTTAATTCTGGATGCCTACCCTCATCCCTGCCACCCCCAACTTCTGGCTGTGCATAGGATGCAGATAGTAAAACACACCTTGCATTACTGGCATGACTGGCTCCATTTTGGTGCATGCATCTTCAACCTCACCACCCCTCCACTTCTTAAATGCAGTCAGGCCAGCTTTTCAAGGACTTGATGTTCATGGTCCATTGGTGGAGTAGTCTGAATGTGGGAAAATTCCAGAATACAACTTCATAAGGTCTTACTCGTACATCAACCCATGTGCTAAGTCATGAATCTGTCTATCCTAAATTAGTCCTCACACCCTCCATGCCAACTCATATCTCCTACCCAAACCCATGGCCTCTTATCATCTATGTCAACGTATAGACTTTCCATGCTCATTCACCCTCTATATATTCTGTACAGAAGCAATGACAAGAATGGCAAGTGCAAGCAGCAGATTTTATTTTACTTATCAAAATCTCTGTTGGCTTTGCGAAGCGTGATGGTCAAAAGTTTGATCAAGTTACAACTTATGGTCTGAGTGTGTTCCTCAAGATATTTGACAATCCTAGCAATTAGATTGTGCCTGAATTGGAGTATAATCACAGGGCAAGATGATTTGAGCACCACAGCAAAATGATCCACCAGTCTTATTTGTTTACCATTGGTCATGTGATTTGTCAGTTCAAGGGCATGGTTGGGTGGGAGAGGCATGAGGGAATGGGACAAGTGGTGATCAACAGTGGTCCCCTCCCATAGCTAGCAGGCAAGAAAGGATAGAAGGTCTGTGTTCTTGGGACTGCTCCTACAGATTCCTGCTGAAGCCACTTGCCACTGAATTCATATTCTTTCCTGTTAGTGAGGTAGTAGAGCTACCCTATGTTGGGTAAGACACAGGTATTCAAACATTCAGATTAGCTGGATCCTAGGTTGCATATTTTTGGTGTGCAGTTTGAGCTTCATTCAAAATTCACCTGTTCTGTACTCACCCTTCCTTTAAAACTGTGGCTTGGGCAGCACAGTGGCACAGTGGTTAGCACTGCTGCCTCACAGCGCCGGAGACCCAGGTTCAATTCTCGCCTCAGGCGACTGACTGTGTGGAGTTTGCACGTTCTCCCCGTGTCTGCGTGGGTTTCCTCCGGGTGCTCTGAATTCTTCCCACAGTCCAAATAAAAATGTGCAGGTTAGCTGAATTGGCAATGCTAAATTGCCCGTAGTGTTAGGTGAAGGGGTAAATGTAAGGGACTGGGTTGTGCTTCGGTGGGTTGGTGTGGACTTGTTGGGCCGAAGGGCCTGTTTCCATGCTGTAAGTAATCTAGACTGCATGCTCCAACGGCTTTTTCTTATACAGTAGTGAAAAGGTAGCTCTGTACCACTCAGGTTTCAGATAGTGTTCCTCGGGTACAAAGAAGTCATGGTTTACATGAAGCTCCAGAGAGTGTCATTCAGGTTGTCACATTGCATGCATATTATCTTACTTTCCTTTCCCCTTCTGTCCCCCCTCACCCACCAACAGGGTACAGAAATGTTCAAAGATGAATCAGATGAATACACACAGTTTGTCTCAGGTGTTTTCACCCTACTTATTCCAAACAGAAGGTCAAACCAAACAAGAAGTTAATGTCGTAGAGGATCTGATCAATTTGTATGTTCAACTTTTTGGTGTAAGTATATGTTTTTGGGAATAGATTGGTCATGCATTCTTCACACATTGCACTTCTTTAAATCAAGCAATTAATAATTTCTATTGATTTTTCCTAAAACTAAATCATGCATTTACAAAAGATGATATTGGATACATTTCATATGCTGACTACAAAACTATAAATCAGAGAATTTTGCTCTCTTTACTCAGATTTAGTCATGACCTCATCTGACCATTAAAATGTATTTTTAAAATTTTTCATTTTTGGTATAATTTATGTCAACAAAGTAAGTATTCTGTCATATGTGGCCTGCTGGCCTTGCAGAATTGTGTACAAAGAAAAAAATATGAAAGACCACAACTAACAGATAAGAACAGACGATGCATTTACGTTTTATTGATGGAAATTTTCTTCCTTTGAAATTGAGAGTCAGAATATTAAGGATACATTAGCCATATGAATTCTTACTTATTTTTCCCCTAAACTTCACTAAGTTTGCAAGTTCTGTTAAAAGTTTGAAAGAATACCAGTACAACATCAACTTGTTTTTATATAACAGCTCCAATGTAGAAAAAAGGTGACCCCAAGTCAAAGAAGGAAATTTGGGAGAGGTGACCTAACAGCTTGGTCAAACAAGTTGGTTTTGAGAAGCGTCAACAGATGTGAAGAAAGACGGTCAATGGCATTCCCATCATTGGGGCCCTCACTATCAAACTTCTGGGGTTACCCTTGACCAGACACGGAGCTAGATTAGCAAAATAAATACTGTGGCTATATGAGCAGATCAGAGATTGAAAATTCTGCAGCAAGTAACTCACCACCTGACTCCCTAAAGCCTGTATACCATCTACAAGGCACAAGTGAGGAATATGATGGAGTACTCCCCACTTGCCTGGATAAGTGCAGCTCCGACAACAGTAAAGAATCTAAACTTCATTCAGGACAAAGCAGTCCACTTGACTGGCACCACATCCACTCCGTCCAACACTGATGCTAAGTACAAGCAGTGTGTACTATGTACCAGATACACCAGAATTCACCAAGCCTCTTTAGTCAGCAGCTTCCAAACTCTCATTCACTACCATCTAGAAGGACAAGGGCAGCAGATACATGGGAATACCACGACCTACAAGTTCCCCTCTAAGTCACTCATTATCTTGATATGCAAATGCAGTGCTGTTTCTTCAGTGTTGCTAGGTCAAGATCCAAGAACAACTCCTTTAACAGCATTGTGGCTGAACCTACACCAAATAGACTGTGGATGTTCATGAAGGCAGCTTACCATCAACTTCTCAAGGCATCTATAAATGCTGGCCCAGCCAGTGACACCGAATGAATAAAAACAAAAAAAAAAGAATCAGTCTTAGCTTGCCAGTTGTGAGACAAGTGCTGAAATATTTAATACTAAGGATGCTGAAATGAAAAAAAAACAAAATGCTGAAGATGTTCAGTTCAGGCATCATCTGTCAAGAAATAACCAATTATGGTTTCAGGTTAGTGACTTGTTCTGAAGAACATTTTCCATGCTTCATTGCCCTCTGTTTAAAATAAATGGCTCCTAACATCTTTTAATCCCAGTTGGTGATAACTTAAAGATTAAAAAATAAGTAAATAATTCTGTGGTTGTATAGAGTCTTTTTAAAACTCATGAGGAGTGTCAACTTCAGTTTTGGCACTGAATCTCAAAAAAGAGATATTGACCTTGGAAAAGGTACAGTGCAGATTACTCAGAATTATATGAAGCTTCAAAGGGTTTAATTATGAAGAGAGATTACATTAACTAGGTTTATTTGGATAAGCGTTTAGAGGAATCTGAAGCAATACAGATAAATATAATGGCCAATCAGATCTCTGAGTAAGCTGGATACAGAATAGACTCAAGGAAGTAAATAGTCTACACCTGATGCTATGGAATTTTCTCATTGGTTTAGAGACTCTGGTGGGACCAAGTAGGGGAATCCCAAACATACAAACAGAAGCAATCTACCAGGAGGGGTTCTCCTCATTGTTGCCTCAGAGATCCCCAGGCTGGGCCTGTGATACATCAGGCCCAATCACATGGAACCTCTCTTGCTGGGCTGCACAGTCATTTGCACGGGGTTAGACGGTGAAGTCCTTACTCCTGTTCGATGGCCCACCAACTCTAATCCCCCCCTGGACTTGCAAATCATACAGGCTGCTCTGCTACCAGTAACGTGCCATGAAAGCTATAAAAGTAACTCCTAATTTGAGTTTCAATTGCATTAACCGAAACAGTAATTGCTGGTAAAACTCTGGTCTGGCAGAATCTGTGGAAAGAAAGCAGAATTAACATCTCAATTCCAATGACATCATCAGAACTGATAGCAATCAGGAACAAGTGGTATTAATGATGAAGACAAAGGAGGAGGGGGATGGCGGGGGAGGGGAATGGTGGGAGAGGGGGATGGTGGAGGAGGGGAATGGTGAGCAGATACTTGGAGATGGACTTTGACCAAGTTAAATATTTGGGGTACACAATAGATATTAGATACCTGAATCTATGGTCATCTGAATAAAGAAGCTGGGCAGATAAAACAATGTTTATTAAAGATATATGTGTCTGTATTTACATTTATGTATTATTGTACGTGCATTGAATGTATCAGTTGATTATGGGTGTCTGTGAGCATATATATATATGTGTGTGTGCAACAGGACAAAATACTGAGGTGCTCACCTAAGATAGCATGCCAAGTATCCTCACAAATTGAAACAATTACAACTGAGTTGAACTGATGGTGTAATGCAAAATACACAGCAGTCACTCACCAAAGTGAATCTGCTAAGGAGAGCCTGAGTCTGGGCTGTGCTTCCATGGCAGTCAAAGGAAATGCTACAAGGACACCAAAGTCTTCACTTCGGAGCTTTGATACAACTGTGTTTCCTGGGTGATGCTGGATCACTGTATCTCGCATAACCAAGTTAAAAAAATGTATTGGCCTTCTTTGAAAGCAAGTGCATATCAGGGGCAGAGAGAAAATGAAAGGAGATGAAATCCTGAGCCAGCAGCAAACTCAAAACTCAGTTTTCAATGGTATCTATTGGCTGAATCACCGAGACAGGCCTTGCCCTTGGCAGTCACCTAGGTACCTACTGGAAGCCTACAAAATACCCCAGATGTTGGCTTAAAGAGCACACAAGAAGTGTATAAATAAATATCAAACTCAGTAACTGATATATAAAAGAACAAGCAAAGTTGGAAAAACCGTGAAGAAAATGGTACTTAATGGATTATGACAAGAATTTTCCCATCAATTTTCTCATTCTCAGTTATATTTTCTATTTGTTTCTCCTGGAAACCCTTAGTAAGTCAATAATCAGAAGTCCTCTTACACTCCAGATGAACTGCAAAAATCAATTTTTAATTTAGAAAAAATCTGTAAAAACATAAAGAACAGGTAACTGAGAATCAGGGACGAGGAGACTACTGTCAGATTTACTGGGTAAATATAGGATAGCTATTCCCAATTCACATATCCATCATGCACTGAATGGCGTGGTGAATGTTTTTTTGCCACATACAGCTACTTAACTCCTATTTTCTTATAATTCTTGATGAGTATTTTTGTGTTTGAAATAGGTTAATGAAGACCAAGTGAAACAGATGGAGATAGAAAACAGCTTCATAACAACGTGGAAAGACACACAGGTTTGGGATTTGCAACATTTAACTCTTTATGTATGTTTGATACATTTGTAATTTTGTCTATCAGTTGTATTTTGTTTAGTGAATTACTCATTTTCATAACTAATATTTAAAGTGATGCAGTTAATTTTATAGATTGTAGTGTGGTGCATTAAATATAAATTTGTATACACAGACGTCTATCTGTATGTATGGCTGATTTGTGATCCACTGCTCATTAATTAGATAATCCAAATTGCTGTGTTACACACAGTACGAGATATGGTTAATGTTTTAGTGCAGTCGTGATTTTCTTGACAGGGTACCTATGGCCAAAAATGAACTGATATCTAGTTTACTGATCCAGAACGAATTGGACCAATGTATCTTAGCATATTCATTCAAGGCTTGCATTTGTAAGCATTCTTTTACACTGCATTTGGAATGACTCTTTCTTATTTCTGTCCTATTGTAAGCCCAGTTCTCAGTTGATGCTTTCCTGTTCGCATTAATATTATTTCTCATGTTAAATCAAACTTGGAGAAAACAGGACTGTAAGCTCTGATCATACAATCTACTCTAGCCGAGCAGGAGTTTTGTGATTTTTAAAAAGTCACTCACCTCCTGCCTCTTCTATGCCTCTCCATTATCTAAAGAGATAGAGACATGTGATAGAATACTCATTAATCACTGTCACCTAGGATAAAACTGTCAACATGATTCACATCCCTACCACGGAACCTGGCATCTTCCCTGGTGACCTCTATGTGTACTAACTATACTTTGCCCACAGCGATTAACCAAGCTTGCTTTGACACCCCAGGGGTTAGACAGCTCTACAGCATCTACCACGGAGAAGAACAACATTAAAAATGTTATGGGAATATCCTAATCTCCTGTCCAGGTTGCACATCACACAGGCTGGACTTCCATCATCTTTGCCAGGTCATAATCCCTGGATTTTCCTATCATGATAATCTCATCACCTCAAAGCCTGCAAAGGTTCCTTACTGCCACTATGGGATAGTAAGGGATGGGTGACAGGGGTTAAAATAATTTATTTTCAAGAACTCTTTGTCAGATGTTCTTGGGGGCGACTGAAAATGCCTACTTGTTGGCAGGCAGGAGACCATTGTCATCAATAACTAGTCCACAAACCTGCTGCAAATCAACCTGTTGTTGACCGGAATTCCACTTGTACACACCCCTTGGCTGTAGCTCATTTGTAACTGACTTCCTCCACTGCCTGAGCAAATAGCTGTGTAAATAACGCTTAAAATGAGTGTCAGCTAACCTGCTTTAAACCCATGCAGCAATCTTTCAACCATCTTTCACATTTGAAGCAGTCCTGTTGGTATTTCATTCCACAATTAAAATTACTGAAAATGAAGAAGATATCGTATTTAAAGATCATTTATTTTCTGGAGCTCCATTTTCTTTCTCACTAACTCCTTTATTAAATGTTGCAGTTATGTACTATCAGATCTTCTGTATTTGTGTTTTGTTTTGAGGGGGTTGTTTTCATCTTTCGGTGGATAAGATAGTATTAAAAACAAAGATTGCACATCAATAAATTATTTTTGTTAATTTATTATAAATATAGTTCTCATCATCTTTCTCCAAGTTTTCACCAAAATAAGTAGTTAAATTCATATCTGAGGTAAAAATACCGCAATCTGAATAATAATTTTTCAGGAATTGTTATTTCTATAACTAGGAAAAATGAAATTTGCAAATAGCTTCTCGAAAACCTTCCTAAAATTTAAATGCAGACTGGAGACTGCCACCAAGGGGACTGCTTTGTATTCATACATAACAAATAACTTCATTACCTCCCTTTTACAGAAACCTCTCCTGAGTGTCCACTCTGCTTGTTTATTATTAGGAGCAAAAATAAACTCCAGTAAACTTGGTCAGTGATTGACAAAGTTGCAAATACACAAACATTGTGATCCTTACCTTCCGTCTCATCCCTGGACTATTTGATATTTGGGACTGGCATTCTGCTCTCCTTCCTGGGCCAATGTTTGGACACTGCTCCCTGACACTCCTTTTACTGACATTCGAACTGTGCTCTCCCCACCATTTGGCCAACATTCAGACCCAGCCTGAACTGAATAGCTGCTGCTCCAGCCGAGTAAAATTCTGCTGCAAATGACCCCGGACCAGCCAGAGTAACTCCTTAAGGTCTTCCCTCCTCTGTAAAATAAATTGTTTCACATGCAGTTCTAACAGCAGGAAGAGAACCTCAGCTTTTAGCTATAACAAAGAGAGAAATAAGAGCTTCCACATCCAGCTCCAAGACCCCAGCAACTACAGAAAGCTAAAACTAAAACTCCTGGTTCTGTGGGAGCTTGATCCTTCCCATTCATGCTGCTTCAATTGTTCCAACTTTTAAAGAGAAAACCAAGGCCTCACCAGCTGTTTATTTTATTGGCTTTGAACAGACCACAGGAGACCTCTGTCTCAACCTTTCTTCATAAAAAAAGGACAAAATATACCTCTTAAAACCATAGTATTGTCACAGTTACCAATATCTCAAGAACAAAATTAGTTTGAAAATAAAAAAGTCATTTTGGAAGAATTCATTGCTTGCATTTGCAATTAACTGATTGCTTTGAGATGAAAGGGTTTGCATGTAACTCATTTTTATATGTTACAAATTTTAATCAGTCTGAAAAATGCACATTTTAATAGCTTATAACAAAGCCATTCCCAACTTCCCTACTAATTGTTAATTTTTAATGTATTTCATTAGAATAAGAATCTTTTATGATTGTGATGCGTTAGAAAATAATAGTGTTAACCACACTACATTCTGTCAGTATCATTAACATCAACATGATAAAATATCTGTAGTGTGGAATTTTAATACAGTGTTCATTTGCACAATGGACACTTTGTGCACTCGGGAGAAGACCAAAAACTACTACTTATTGAAATGCTTACATTTCCTGGACAAATTCATTGAATTCTTTCTCTTAGTAATTGCTAGCATTTATAGTCTTACATTGCCATTACAGGGTTATTATTAAATAAGCAACAATACTTGTTGCTGATGTGGAAAAGGGGCCCAATGGCCTTTGTATTCCAAATATTCAAGTTCATGCTGGGAATAAATATATTAGGATGATATTAGCCTTTTACTTTAACCCAAAAGAAAGAGGAAATTGGCAATTGAATCATAGCTCTGGGAGCCTGCTCCCTTCCCTGAGAACTAATTGTATGGTACAGCAGGGGAAATTTATACATTTGTTGATATCAGATTCCCAAAACCACTTCATTACTGTCAGCTCAATATTAATATGCTATGGTTTTCAATAGCCACAACCTTCAACCATACTGCTTGAAATATTGTTTTGTGTATATTGCTTTCTCTAATGGCTTATAGGCTTATCTGGAGTAAGCATACAGTTTTGGCCCCCTTACTTAGGGAGGGATGTGTTTGCATTGGAGACAGTTCAGAGGAGATTCACAAGATTGATTCCAGAGATGAGGGTTTGTCTTATGAAGAGAGATTGAGCAGTTTAAGCCTATACTTTCCACTCCTTAGAAGAACAAGAGGTCGAGGTATATAAGATGCTAGTGAGGATTGACAAAGTAAATGTGATGTTCCCCCTTGGAGGACATCCAAAATAAAAGGTCATAGTTTTGGATAAGGATATGAAGATTTAAAACAGAGATGAGAAGAAATCACTTTTCTCAAAAAGGTCACAAATCTGTGGCATTCACAACCCTCGAATACGGTGAATTACAGGACATTGAGTAAATTTAAGGAGGAGACTGATTTTTAATTAGTGATGATTAATTGGGGTTTGGGCAGGAAAATGAGTTGAGACCAAGATGAGATCAGCCATGATCATTTTGAATAGTGGAGCCGTCTCGAGGCAATAAATTGCTGACTCCTGCTGTTAGTTCTTAAGTTTATAGTTTCCAGAAAAATACCACATCACTTTACTTTTGCTGAAACAATATTCAAAATAAATGCAACTTTGAAATAATATTGGTGGTTAAAGATTCTAAAACTATTTTTAAAAAACTGTCAGTAAAAGTATTAGTTGTTGCTGAGAGATAATGAAATGTCTGGAAACTGTTTCCTTTAGGTTGCACAAGCTGGGGATCTGATCATTGAAGTCTACCTGGGGAAAAAGGAACCGGATTGTTGCTGCATAATTAGGGTAGGTGTTTGGTTATAATATGAAATCTTCTATACAGCCGGTAGAATATTATATCTCTTGGTCTCTTGACTTTCAAATGTACCTTTGCTTAATTGGAGTTAATTAATGTAAACTTCAAAGCACAGAATATTCATGCAAACACAGTTGATGCAAAACTGTTTGTGCTGTTTTGATACCAGAAAGAAACCTTCCAAGATGAATGGAGCTTATTAAAGTTAAGGAGATTGTGTATTCATTGCATCAACAGCTGGTTGCTCAAACTTCCTCCATAATTAGGGAGACAGAGAATGGTGACTCAGCCCTGCATCTCACATCATTCCTGCTGACTATAATACCGATAGTATGCAATTCATTGAAACATTTACGTCAAGAAACTTTGCAGTCATGCCAAGTAAATAGCATCAAAAATGTTGCTAATCATTGTTGCATTGTGATCAGTAGAAGAATGTCAGTTAGGAGCAAAGAAATTCTAAATTTATTGCATAAGTAAAGATGTTCTCACATTTTGTAAATTAGTCACGTTTTCCATTAGAAACTAAAAAAATAAAGAATTCCCAAGGTGAATGTTCTGCTGGCAAAGCTAGTGCCTACCGCCACTCTCTGGTTACCCTTGTCCACCTTGAAATACTGGAGACCATTGATTACCAAAGCTACTTCAGAGGGGTATTCTGAGCAAGCCACCTTGCTGTGGCATTGGACTTATAGATAGACAAGGCATAAAGAGACAGATTTCCTTCAAAAGAAACGTGTATGAACCATGAGCTTTCAATTACACTTCAGATGCTCATGGTCACTCCTCACAATAGTACAATTCTCAGCATTAATGTACTCATTAATAACAGACACGGTCAACACTTTTTGAGATTATAGAACATTTTGTTGGATGTTTGTGGGTTATTGATATCATTCTATTTGTAGTGAGGAACTGTGTACTACTGTTTGCTCATATAAATAATTTGGTACATTATGATTTACATAGTAGTGTTACAAATCTGTGCAACCATGGACCTGTCACAGATGTTTCAGAGAATACCCTGTACAATAAGCTATTTTGAAAAAAAACACTGTTGTTGCACAGGCAAGTGCAGCAACCATTTTGTAAAGCTAACAACATGCATGAGATCGCAGAGCAGCAAATGTTTTTTAACTGTGTTGCTTGACAGAGAAATGCTTACCATTTGACTGGGGAACTACTCCAAAAACACCATGAGATTCTTAGCATTGCTACAGGTCAGTAAAGGAAACTGTTTTACACCCTAAACTAAAAGAAAGACAAAAGCGGTGTGCATGTGATTTAAGAGAAAACCAAAGCAAATGAGATCAGATTTGTCTTTTAAATTGAAACTGCTTTGGAAGTTCATGCTGACAACATATTTTGGATATTGCATTTTTAACAGACTTAATAATATTTTTCAGTGTGAGCAGATTTTGATCCTTTTATTCTTTTCATATGCAATTTCACTTGAAATTAAGGCTTTTTCTAACATCATGGATCACAGGTATCTCCGACCATGACAGCAGAAGAATTAACTTGTATCGTTCTGGAAATGAAAAACATTGTCACTGATGAGAAGGTTCTCTGGACAACGTTTGAAGTTATAGAGAATGGAGAACTTGGTAAGACATTAATTAAAATAAATATAGAAAGCTAAGTAACACACAGTTGCATATTAAAACTACTGTGTGGGTGACAAAATTTAATCTTAAAACAAATTGAAAACTAATTATTATTTCCTTATTATTCTCCTTATTATTTCCTCCTCATTGCCTCCCATCCTTTACCTACATATTTTAGTGAAATGAATAATCTTCATTACTATAAGATGATTACTGGTATTTGCTGGCTGTCACAATTGAGTCAGATTCTGCCTTTGTATGACACCCATATAACATCATTATCAGCTTGAATTATTGAATAATATTTAGTTTAGAGTTCCGAGCATATCTTTCTTTCTTGTCCAAGCTAGAGACTCGAGCCATTTGTAATATCAATCATCACTTATATGAAATATTCACAACATCAGGACATTCCCAAAAAACCTCTGCCAATGAATACTATTTGAAATATAGTAGGTGATGAAAATAGGGGACACATCCAATTTGGTTGTAATCATCTAGTACAGCATTACACAAGGACTGAACACCACTAAGCCATCATCAATTGAGGAAACACTTTGTAAAATTTTGAATGATCATTCATAAAGCATTTCACCTTAACTATAGCATAGCCACCTGTACTTCAAAATTCTCTCTCAGCTGCCACAATAATGCCATAAGGATCCCATTCCTCGGCCAAGGAATCATTGGCCAAATTTTTGATATGGGAAGAGGTCTCCAACTCAATTTATGTTATTTATGTACCTTGGTACCCTGTGGAAGTCCCATGTCTGTACATCTGCAATATGTACACAGAACGTTTAAACTTCTGATTGCAGGTTTTACCCTGAACAGATTGCTTCGCGATAGGTCAGTACCATGCAGACATGAGCCATTTGCCTTATAATTGTGGATCACATCAGCTAGCTATACACCAACACCATTCCCCACTGCCCTTCAGGGTATTCTACAGCGTTCATTGGCAGCTTTGACCCAGCTTGAGAGAAGCAACATAATATCCAGATTCATGTCTGCATTGGGAAAAATACTAATCTGCTCCCCTAACAATCAGTATGGCTTTTCCAGTATAGTTGATCCAGCCCTGGTGTCAGAGACTTGGCTCTGGCTGCACTTCCCAGATAACAACCACTTTGAGTATGTATATCTGAATACCAGTTGGGGAGTGAGATGCCCTGAGGAGATTCTGGCATTATCTGCCTATTTCTTCTTGGTTGCTTGTGGTCAACTGTTTCCCCTCGGTCTGCATATTCTGAGGTTGCAGTGTAACCTCATTTATAATAACTTCATTCAAAAGCTTTACACTTCATCAATTTGCCACTGTGATTCAAGTTGTTGAAGCTCCCAAACATATAACTCAAGCTATTGCAGCTGATGACATAAAGGGCTGTCCATTTCACATGGAACAGTATGTCAACTCCAAATTCCTGAACTGTCCTGGCATCTCTCTATCTATTAGGTGATACAACTTAGCAGGAAAAAGATAAAGACTTACCAGCTTTAAGGGGAGACAATGGCCTGGTGGTATTATTACAAGATCATTAACCCAAAGACCTAGGTAATGGCCTGAGGACCTGGGTTCAAATCCTTCCATGGAAGATTGTGGAATTTGAATTTAACAAAAATCTGGAATTAAGAGTCTGGTGGTGAAACTATTGAGTGTCAGAAAATTCCATCTGGTTCATTAATGTTCTTTTGGGAAGGACACTGTCACCCCTATCTGGTCTGGCCTACATATGACTCCAGACCGAAAGCAATGTGGTTAATTCTAAACTGCTTTCTTAACTGGCCAGCAATGCACACATTCTGTAAATTAATTAACTAAGACTTGCTTTCCCTCTTATGTTGTCAGTTGAATATAAGAGTGGTTTAATTGAAGTTCTCTACTTAATATTTATTAACAAAATAATTTTTTTTATTGTCCCGCTCCTAAGACTAACTTGCTAACTTTGGAGAAAAGGAAACCGTCATCGCTATACAATTAATCTGTAGCTTCCAGTGATATCTCAGTTTGACCTTTGTTCATTCACTTCAGTGATCCTGACCTGCTTCATACTCCTCTCAGTAGGTTTCACAGTGATCCTGACCTGTGTCAGTGATCCTGACCTGACTGCACCTGGAATACTCCAATGTTACTGGTCTGCTTTGTACTCCTCTTGGTCTGCCTTACAATGATTCTAACCTTCCACAAACTCCTCTTTGCACTAAGAGGACAGGTAGTATTGTAATACTTCTGATATTAGGATGCTTTGTTTAAGTGATCGTTGTATTGAAAGTTACCTGACAACAGAATCTCAACCAATTAGGAGCTGGACTAAAAAAAACACAATCGATTTAGAAATGGTTATATAGTGATCTATTTTGCTGAAAGAAGATAAGTCATATATTTGAGGGACTTTTGTCAGGAATTGTCATGTACGACTGATGGCTAATATTGTAGAGCATCATTAAATTGGTTTACTTTAATCTAAGTATATATTTAGTATGAATCATAGCTTATTTCTGGTTTATAATTTAACTTGTGGGAATAACTATGATATTAATGAACATCGTTGTGCATTATTTGATTTTTTTTTTTACATTTCCTCTTCCACAGAACGAGTACTGCACTACAAAGAGAATGTTCTGGAACAGGTTCTCCAGTGGAGCACACTGCCTGAGCCTGAATCTGCTTACTTGATCATAAAACAGTTTCAAGCTGCAAAAGCCATCAAAAAGTACCTCGGTATGATTGTCTGTTCTTACTTGTCTTTTATCGAAATCAGGCTATTCCACACAATGGAAGTCTCAATGGATGTCAACCCGTTTTGCTGACAGCATATTGGAATTCCACAGCCAGACAGCTCCCCAATTAAACATGCATTTAATTTGTATCGAGGAAGGTGCTTTTAATGTGTGCCTATTAACAATGCTGCTGTCTATTTCTAACATTGGAGCCACTAGCAAAACTCCATTTAAGCTGCCTTGAGAAGGTGGTGACAGCCCTCCAGCAGTTGAAGTCTGTGTGGTTATGATGATGTGATAATTAAGTAGAGACTACTCGGAATTTGATAACAGTGATGACAAGTGCCAGTAGGTGACTGTGTCAGGATGTGGAATGGCTTGAGCAGGGATGAGAGGTAGTGTCCCATGTTTTTGGTGAAACAGATTATGTGCTTGAAAGTGTCATGAAACTGTAGAGTTTTACAGCATGGGAAAGAGGCCCTTCAGCCTGTTGTGTCCATTCCAGTCATCAAACATTCATTTATTCTAATTCCACCGTCCAGAACTTGGCCATAGTCTATTCTATGGCATTTTAAGTGCTCATCCAAATGCTTCTTAAATGTCTTCAGTGTTCCTTCCTCTGCACAGATTTAGGCATTGAGTTGCCAATATCCACAATCCTCTTTATGATAAAGTTTCTGTTTCAAATCCTGTCTAAATCATCTGTTCCTTACCTTAAAACTGTGCCCCCTGGATGCTGTCCCCTGTACTAGGGGGAAAGATTTTCTTCCCCTTAGAACTTTGTCTGCCTCAGTCGGATACCCCTCAGCTTTCTCTGTTCAGAGTAAAATAAACACAGCTTATCTGGTCATCATTCATAGCTGAATCGCTCCAGGCCAGGCAATATTTGGGTGAATCGTTTCTGCACCTTCTTCAATGCAATTGCATCCTTCCTGTAGTGTGGTGACCAGAACTATGCATTGGCACAATGACTGTGGCCTAACTAATCTTACATACCGGTCCATCATAACCTCCTTGTGCTTGTGTTCAGTGCCTTGACTATTAAAGGCATTTGTCTCAAAAGGTTAACCAACTTATATACCTGTACTACTGCCAAGTCCCTCTGACACTCTGCTCTTTCTCAGACCCTACCATTTAACATGTCCTCCTTTTCATTGTTTATTGTCCCAAAATTCATTACCTCGCACTTTTCAGGTTTAAATTCCATTTGCCACTGTTCTGCCCACCTGACCAGCTCATCCAAGTCTGCCTGTCTCCTCGCTATTCACTATATCACCAATTTTCATGTCATCTACAAACTTAGTAATCATATGTCCTACATTCATGTAGGTCATTAATGTAGACAACAAACAACAAGTGAACCCTGCGGTATGTCACTGGACATAAGCTTCCTGTCACATAAACTTCTTTGACCATCTCTCTCTGCTTCCTGCCACAAACCTAATATTGGATTCAAATTGCCGTGGATCTCATGGGCTCTTAGCTATTTAACAAGTCTGCCATGTGAGACTTTATCAAAAGCCTCACAGAAGCCCATGTAGACCACATTGATGTGTACTACCTTCAACAACACCAAGTCACCTCCTTCAAAAATTGATTGAAGTTTGTTAGACATGATCCTTCCTTTAGAAAGCCATGACGACGACTCTTGATTAATCCACACCTCTTCAAGAGCAAATGAAATCTATCTCTCAGAATTTTTCACATTGTTTCCCTATCTCAGATTTAGACTCACTGGTCTGTATTTTCCTGGATTGTTCCTACTATCCTCCTTGAATAGTAGTATGATATTAGCTGTCCTCAAGCACCACTCCTGTGGCCAGAGAAGATTTGAAAATTATTGTTGGAAACACTGCAGCTTCTGCCCTTGTTTCCCACAGCAGTGTTCAGTACATCTGATCTCAGCCTGGGGGATTTATCAACTTTCAAGCCCACTAAATCTGCTAATGCTACCTCCCTCCCCCAGTTCAAGTATATCGCAAACCCTCTCTCTAGTTTCTAGACCTGTGTTGTCCTTCTCTGTAGTGAATACAGATGGCAATGTACTCCTTAAAACCTCAGCTGTGAATCCTCTGGCTATATATTTGTGCATGCGCACACACATCCCTAATAGGCTGTACGCTTTCCATGGTTATTCCCTGGCTCTTCCTTTACTTACAAAATATAATTGGATTTTTCTTAATGTTATCTGCCATTGTGTTTTCACATTTCCTGTACAACCTTTGACATCCAGGGCTCTCTGGACTTGCTGGTCCTACCTTTCACCTGTATGGGTCCTGCACTCTCACTCTTACTCTTTTTGAGTGTCTCCCACTGGTCTGATGCAGATTTTCCTGCAAGTAGCTGTTCCCAGTCCACTTTAGCCAGTTCCTGTCTTGTCTTATTAAAATCATGATGTGGAGGAGCCAGTGTTGGACTGGGGTGGACAAAATTAAAACTCACACAACACCAGATTATAGTCCAATAGGTTTATTTGAAAGCACTGGCCTTCAGAGCGCTGCTCCTTCATCAGGCAGCTACCAAAAGCTAGTCTTCCATATAAACCTGTTGGACTATAATCTGGTGTTGTGTAATCTTATTAACATCGGCTTTCTCTCAATTCACGACCTTTATTTCTGGTCCATTGTTGTCCTTATTCTTAATTACCTTGAATCTTATTGAGTTATTTATTGTCAGTAGCGTGAAAATGCATCTCCTGAGCCATATCTACCACTAGCTCAGTTTTGTTCCCTAAAAGTAAGTCTAGTACCAACCCTCTTGTAGATTTTCAATGTGCCGGTTTAAAAAGATCTGGCTCCATTTTAAGAATTCTGTCCCCATTAAGGCTTTTACACATTCTCTATTCCAATTAATATTGGGGAAGTTCAAATCACCTCCTTGTATTACCCTATATTTTTAACCCTCTCTGATAAATGTCTTTCCACCTTGCCCTGAGTGTTTGGGTGTCTATAGTTCACCCCCAGCACTTGAGGTCCCTTTTTGCTTTTAAGTTCTACACATATCGCCTCACTTGAGGAATTTTCTAAGATATTGTCCCTCTTCATTGCAGTAATTGACTCCTTGATCAATGTTAGAACACCATTTCCTCTTGTAAACCAACTGCCCTAGTTCACCTCCCCATGAAGCTGATGGTGTGTTTCTGGTTCAGAGTCCAACCCATCTGACTTTTTACAGGTCCCACTACCACCAGAGATAAACTCAGGAATCTCAGCACCTCCTTCCTGTTCCAAATCTTCAGCCAGGCATTCATCTTTATTATTCACCAGTTCCTATACTCGCTGGCACTTAATGGTTCTGTGGTTATCAATAAGTTTTATTTTAAATTTCATACTTTTTCATATCACTGTCATGGTGGGATTTGAATCTAGGTCCCCAGACCATTACCTGAGTTTTTGGATTACTAGTCCTATGACAATATCACAACACCATCACCTTCCTCCTGGTGATTTGATACAAGGCAGTCTTTGTGTCCTGGTGATACAAAGAGCAGATTTTGAATCCAGTATTATCTATGTATTAATATGAATGTAGGTGTTTTATCAACAACAAATCAACAGTACCATTGAAGATGTTGGCAACACAACCTTTTTTAATCTTTCTTAAAATCCTTTTTTTTCTCATCAGAAGTATTTTACCAACCAAACTGATAAGTCAGCAGCTTCATAATCATACCTGTCAAACGAAATGTAGAAAAATGGAAAATGTTTGACTCTCAGTAATGCAGATGTACGTCCAAAATACCAAGTTGGGAACATTGCTATCAATAAAATTTAGAGTTGTTTTGCAGCGCTGGGATATCAAAAATTGCATGGTTGTTTCCATCTCCACAACTGAATGCTTCTGTCATGGTGAACAGTATTTTACTCATATTCGTGTCAGTGAATTTGTTTGGAAATCTTAAAAGTGTTTTAATTTAATGGCTGGTAGCTACAGTCTTCAAAATTTAGAGCAGAAAAATGAATAATTAATGTTTATATCCCTTTTGTTCTTTTGAAATTCTTTTTAAATGCATGGTATTTTTATATTAATTATGTATTTTTCATTGGACATCATTCTCCTTGACAGCTGAGTAACAAAACATTTCTACTGCTCTGTAAAAACTAAGCTCTATTAAGATATAAACACCGACAATGTTGGAGGAACTCTGCTGGTCTGGCAATCTGTAAAGAGAAAGAAACAGTGTTAATATTTAAATCTGCTGTAACTCTTCTTCAGAACTGGCCATTCCCCACCAACCATAAGATACTCCTGAATTCAACATCCACAACTTCCATTAGAGGTGCTAAATAAATGTAATAAAATGCCCCAAAGTGCTTCTTTTTTCAGTTGTTTGTGGGAGGTGCGCAACACTGGCAGGGCCACCATTTATTGCCCATCCCTGGTTCCCCTTGAGAAGATGGTCTGAAGAATTTATACAACAAAATATAGCACTGAATTAGATTAGATAACTAAAAAGCTTGATTAGATTGCAAGGAGCAATTTAAAGAAGGGAAGTAAGGAAGGAGAGTATTCCAAAGCTTAGGGTCTGGGTAACCGAAGGCATGTTGAGCAATCTTGGAGTGAGTCGAGTTGTAGAGTCATAGAGATGTACAGCACAGAAACAAACCCTTCGGTCCAACTCGTCCATGCCAACCACATATCTTAATCTCGTCCCATTTGCCAGCATTTGGCTCATTCCTCTAAACCCTTTGCATTCATATCCCCATCCAAATGCTTTTTAAATGTTGTGTTTGTGCCCATCCCATCACTTTCACTGGCAGCTCAGTTCATATACGCACCACACTCTGCGTGAAAAGGTTGCCCATTAGGTCCCTTTTAAATCTTCCCCCTCTCACATTAAACCCTCTAGTTTTCAACTCCTCTCCCCTGAGGAAAAGACCTTGGCTACTCACCCTTTCCATTTCCCTCATAATGCTCATAATGCTCATGACACCAGAATTGATTGAACCTGGATACCTGGGAAAGTTGTGGCCACAGAATGTACAAAGACAAGGGAAGAACAAAACCATCGAGACACAGGATTGTTCTGGTGCAGAAGGAGCCTAGAAGGAAGTTAAAGAAAGCAATTGGTTCAGGCAGGGCAAGGACAAAATAAACGTTGGCACAGTGCTACAATGGAAGGAAAGGAAGTGGCAAATGCAGCTTAGCTGTTCACCTCAGTGTTTTTAACAAAGGAGTTCATGACCAGTGGCGTCCCACAAGGATCGGTGCTGGGCCCTCTACTTTTTGTCATTTACATAAATGATTTGGATGTGAACATAAGAGGTACAGTTAGTAAGTTTGCAGATGACACCAAAATTGGAGGTGTAGTGGACAGCGAAGAGGGTTACCTCAGATTACAACAGGATCTGGACCAGATGGGCCAATGGGCTGAGAAGTGGCAGATGGAGTTTAATTCAGATAAATGCGAGGTGCTGTATTTTGGGAAAGCAAATCTTAGCAGGACTTATACACTTAATGATAAGATCCTAGGGAGTGTTGCTAAACAAAGAGACCTTGGAGTGCAGGTTCAAAGCTCCTTGAAAGTGGACTCTCGGGTAGATAGGATAGTGAAGAAGGTGTTTGGTGTGCTTTCCTTTATTGGTCAGAGTATTGAGTACAGGAATTGGGAGGTCATGTTGCAGTCACTGTTGGTTAAGCCACTGTTGGAATATTGTGAGTAATTCTGGTCTCCTTCCTATTGGAAAGATGTTGTGAAACTTGAAAGGGTTCAGAAAAGATTTACAAGGATGTTGCCAGGGTTGGAGGATTTGAGCTACAGAGAGAGGCTGAACCGGCTGGGGCTGTTTTCCCTGGAGCGTTGGAGGCTGAGGAGTGACCTTATAGAGGTTTACAAAATTATGAGGGGTATGGATTGGATAAATAGACAAAGTCTTTTCCCTGGGGTCCGGGCAACTTTTTCATGAAGAGGGTGGTATGTGTATGGAATGAGCTGCCAGAGGATGTGGTGGAGGCTGGTACAATTGCAACATTTAAGAGGCATTTGGATGGGTATATGAATAGGAAGGGTTTGGAGGGAGATGGGTTGGGTGCTGGCAGGTGGGACTAGATTGGGTTGAGTTATCTGGTCGGCATGGACAGGTTGGACCGAAGGGTCTGTTTCCATGCTGTATGTCTCTATGACTCTATTTGCTCATATATAGCATTGGTGGTGACGGTGAAACAGATTTGAGAAATAGGGAGTTATATTTGCCTTCCAAGATGTTCCTTGAATAGTGAGCAGCAGTTACAGTCAATGGGAAGGGTGTAGATGTGCTTTACATGATTCTGCCAAAGCTATACAGAGAGGTTAAACAACTTGCCAACCATATCTTTTCAAATGAATATGCGTTAGACTTGAAGGAGTGGAAATCCTTCGAAGGAAATGGAGATGAGTGTAATAGCAGGAGAAATAACTAGGATTAGGAACTGTGCTGTTTTGTTGGGGAGTGGGGCACTTATATTATAAAAGAATTATATAGAGAGCTCAGCTTCCATTCTCATCGATAATCTTATGCAGTGGAAGTGGCCTAATCCAAGCAAAACTGAAAACAATGGGAATCCAAGGAGATGGCACCCTCTGCTGGTTGGATTCATACTTAACACAAAGAAAGAAATCCTGGAAGTCAAACGTCTTAGTGTCAGGACATCACTGCAGAAATTCCTCAGGTAGGCCCAACCATCTCATTAGTATCATCAAGAACTTTCTTTCCATCATCAGGTCAGAAAAGACAATGTTTATTGACAAATGAACAATGCCACCACAGTTAGTATCTCCTTAGATACTGAAGCTTGTTCCTATCCATGTATGACAACACCCGGACAACATTCAGGCTTGGAGAAATGCATGTCAAGTAACACTGCACCACACAAGTTCTGGGCATTGATCAATCAATTGAATGAATCTAGCCACCTTGCCTTGAAATTCAATAACATAACCAATGCAGAATACTTTCTGCCAACTCCCTCGGGGTTACCTTTGGCCAGAAACTGGGTCGAGAATGTGGTGCTGGAAAAGCACTGCAGGTCAGGCTGCATCCAAGGAGCAGGTTCTCCTGCTCCTCAGACCTTGTCTGACCTGCTGTGCTTTTCCAGAACCACATTCTCAACTCTGATCTCCAGCATCTGCAGTCCTCACTTTACCCTTTGGCCAGAAACTGATCTTTAGCGGCCACATAAATAAATTGGAGCAACAGCGGCTCAGAGACTGGAACCTCTGCAGTAAACAGCTCAGTTCCTGCCTTACTTGAGTCTGTCCACTATCCACAAGTCAGGTCTGTGATGAAGTAATCTCTACTCGCATAGATAAGTGCAATTGCACGACACTCTTGACTTATTGCCATCCAAGAGAGAGCAGCCCACATGAATGGCATCCCATCCACCTATACTCCTCTCACCTCTCACATATGGTAGCAGCAACGTGTACCAACTACATGTTGCTCTGCAGAATTTTTCAAATGTCCTTCAGCAGCAAGTTCGAAACCTGTGACCTCTACCACGTTCAAGGACAAGAACAGAAATTACATGGGAACACCACCACCTGCAAATTCTCCTGAAAGTCATAGACCATCCTGACTTGGAAATCCATCACCGCCTTCAACCGTGATTGCTTAAAGTCCTGGAACTCCATCCCAAGTAGCACTGTGGACTGCAACAGTTCCTGAAGGCGACTCACTACTGTCATCCGAAGAGAAGATTTTGAATTGCCCATAATTCACATTTCCATGAAAGAATAAGTAAGGGAAAATAAGTTTTCATCTCCCCTGTGGTCCTTTCACAAATTATTTTAAATCTGTGACCTATGTGGAAAGTGAATAGATCTGTAACCATAAAAATCCCTCAAAGTTTTGAGTATGTAGAGAGGCTGTGACTTTTGCCTGGAGCATCAGAGACTGAAGGTTGACTTTACAGAGGTTTACAAAATCATGAGGGGCATGATTGGGTAAATAGACCTAGGTCTTTTCCCTGGGGTAGTAGAATCTAGAACTAGAGAGCAGAGGTTTAGGATGAGAGGAGAAAGATTGAAAAGGACCTAAGGGGCAGCTTTTGCATGCAGAGGATGGTGCATGTATGGAATGAGCTGCCAAAGAAAGTGGTGGAGGCTGGTACAATTACAGCACTTGAAAGGCATCTGGGTGGGTATATAAATAGGAAGGGTTTAGGGGGATATGGGCCATGTGCTGGCAAATGAGACTAGATTAATTTAGGATATCTGGTCAGTATGGACGAGGTGGACGGAGGTTCTGTTTCCATGCTGTACATCTCTAAGACTCTATGTCTATTAAAACTGCCCTTAACCTTAAAGCAATCAATTCTAGCTTTTATATTATCTCCATAGATACAAAGCTATTCGCCTTTGATATAATTCTGATAAATCTGCTTTAAACGCTCCCAATGTTTGTTATCTTTTTAAATACATTAGCAGAGCATAAGCTGTGAATAAAATGGCATTATAAGCCTACTTACTATATGTACTTCCGTGGTTCAAGGGGCATTCAGCAACACCTTCTCAAGGGCAACAGGAGGTGAGCAATAAATGTGGGCTCAGCTAGTGACGTGCACCTCCCATGAGTGAATGAGATAAACTCCTTTGCTTTTTGTACTTTGAGGCCAAAGAAATGCAACTTGGGCATTCTGTGGCGTTCAGACTCTGAGGCCACCTCCAAACCCTGCATCCTCCATATAGTTCACTTCAGGGCAGAAAATCCACTGTTCTTACCCCCTTTTTTGTCTCTAACTTTATGCTCACAATGGTGTAATTGCTTCCTAATCATCCTGTACGATGGCCCAACAGGCACTCAATTCAAGGGTGACTAGGATTAGTAACAAATGTTGGCTTCACTAGCAAAGCCCACATCAGATAAAATAAGAAGTAAATCCTTTCATGATTTGGGGATGCCGGTGGGCCTGTTGGACTATAACCTGGTGTTGTGTGATTTTTAACTTTATAAATCCTTTCAAGAGCTTATTTGTTATAAAAACAAACATTTGTTTCACAAACTCATCAATGACAGATAATCCTCGGAAAACCTCCTAAAATGGTCAGTTAAAATGTAAACACAACCCCATGCTGAGATAATGGGTTCCAGATCTTTTGAAATTCAGTTGAGCATTTGTAATAGTCTCCTGACATTTTAATCTCAATTTAAAACAGGACAGGACTTCTCATAGCATACAGTTTTGAATGCATGATGTCATTATTCCAAAGGGAAATGTACTGTAATGCAGCTCAACATTTAAATGTAATGGTCAACTTATTTTTTTCAGCACTGTGTAATGATTCACTGTAATTAAAACACCTCCTTCTTAAATGGATAATGTAATAGTGACATTTGAAGTTGTCAAAACGCTAAGCACTTAACAGTCAAAATATTCCCAACTGCTCAGCAGATTTCCCTGTGATTGCAAACCTTCCAACCAGGCAGTTTGTTTTAGAACTTAAAAAAATCCCACACCATCAGTAATAGCAGAACTGAGGGATTTCACATTAGCTATAGGGCATGCACAAGTTCGTCAGTAAAGAGTCAATGGCACTATTTTGAAGATCAGCAGTGAATATATCCTTGTCTTGACCATATTTATTCGATACTCAAATGTCTCAAAAAAAGATTTGTTTGGTTATTATTACATTAGAGTAAAAAAAACTGCAGATGCTGGAATCCAAAGTAGAAGGGCAGGAGGCTGGAAGAACACAGCAAGCCAGATAGCAACAGGAGGTAGAGAAGTCGACGTTTTGGGTTAACCCTTTTTCAGGACTGGGGGTGGGTGTGGGCGGAGCTGCAGATAAAGTGGGTGGCAGGGGCAGGGTGGTGAAGTGGGGATAGGTGAACACAGATAGAGGGTACGACTGGTTGGTCTACGGGGGGAATGAATCCGGTTGGTGCCTGGGAGGAATGGAAAGGAGGGGGAAGGCTGGGAAGGGAATCAGGGGGATGGGAAGGGAGGTTATTTGAAATTGGAGAACACAATATTGAGTCCTCCGGGCTGTATGCTGCCCAGGAGGCCAAGGATGGCCATGTCAAAAAGGGAGTGCCTCCTCCATTGCCAAAAAGAACCAAACCGCATATTGGAGGAACAACACCTCATCTTCCGCCAGGGCAGCCTGCAGTCTGGAGGACTCAATGTTGAGTACTCCAATTTCAAATAACCTCCCTTCCCCAACTCCATACCCAGCCCCTCCCCCTCCCTTCGACTGCTCCCTGTCACCAATCAGATTCATTCCTTCCACTGACCAACCATGTTGTACCCTCTACTTGTCTTCATCCTGCCCCCGCCATCCCCTTTATCTGCAGCTCTCTTTACACCCACCATCAGTCCTGAAGTAGGTTTACACCCGAAACGCCAACTTCTCCACCGCCTGATGCTGCCTGGCTTGCTGTGTTCTTCCAGCCTCCTGCCTGTCTACTCTGGCCATTATTTAATGACTGTTTGTGGGAGTTAGCTGAACATGCATTGGCTGCCACTTTTCCTGCATTGGAGCATGACAATACCTCAAGTACTTAACCAAGTTTAAGATGCTTTGAAACATCTGTTGGAGCGAAGCACCATATAAATGCAGTTTCTTCCAACTATTTAGCTTACAAAATCAAACTTTCAGACTTTGGAACAATTCAAGTCTCCAAGGCAACATCAGATAGCCAGGATGTTTCTATTGACTGAAAATTACATAACAAATTTCATGTTGTTATGACAGTGATAGAATGTCTGGGCATGTGCTGAATGAAATCTAAAAGGCAAGGCATTCTAAATTTGACCAGCTGAAATAATGAGTGTTTGCTGAATGTTTAGCTGACAGGTTTAGTTCTGGATCAAGGAATAGACATTTTGAGAAAGATAATGTAATTCATCATGCTTGTCAGCCGCACAAATGGTGATACTTTCTGTGTCAGCCCACCTGTTTGGTTCAGTGCATCGCGTTCTGTTCTTTTCAAACTGAGACAGCTTTGCATGACTCACCATCTAGGTGTCTTTATTAGAAAAGCCTTTTGTATTCCTGTTTGTGTTTGTTCTCAGAAGTATCTTCTCACAGAACTAAATTCAACTGAAGCTGACAGAGTAAAGAAAATATCCAGCATCTTGCATTCAACTCTGTCCATTCTGAAGGGTCACTGGACACCAAACGATAACTCTGCTGTCTCTCCACAGTTGCTCCCAGGCCTGCTCAGTTTCTCCAGCATTTTCTGTTTTTGTTTCAGTTCATCAGTATCTGCAGTTCTTTGTTTTATTTGAGATTCTGAGTAACTGCATCCTCACCAGGACATACACTGTCTGCTTTAATAACGTTTGGAGTACTTTCTAAAATTTGAGTCATTTACAGAAAAAATATAGAGGCACTGGAGAGTGTGCAAAAATATTTCCAGGGATAGAAATGTGTGCTTATATATGTTTAAGAGAGAATACTACAGGTGCCTAGATATAAAGTGACATGGGTATAGTGCAGAAAAATGGAGTTGAGGTAAAAGGTCAGCCATGATCTACTTGAAAGGAGCACTGAATGGCCTATTCCTATATCCAATATTCCTGTTTTATACCTATCAACAAAACGGATATTTCATCTTGGGGGACAATCTACAATGAAAGGTCATAATTTTAGGATAAGGAGTAACAGATTTAAAATAGAGATGAGAATTTTTAGATTAGATTCCCTATGGTATGGAAACAGGCCCTTCGACCCAACAAGTCCACACAGACTCTCCGAAGAGTAACCCACCCAAACCCATTCCCCTACGTTTACGCCTGACTAATGCACCTAGCACGATGGACAATTCACCCGACCTGCACATCCTTGGAGTGTGGGAGGAAGCAGGAGCACATGAAGGAAACCCAGGCAGGCACGTGGAGAATGTGCAAACTCCACACAGACAGTCGCCCAGGGCAGGAATCGAACCTAGGTCCCTGGCGCTGTAAGGCAGCAACACTAACCACTGAGCCACCGTGCCGCCCATAAAAAAAATTGGTTTTCTCATAGGGTTATGATTCTGTGGAATTTACTATCTCAGAATAGGGTGGATGCTAGGACATTGAGCAAATTTAAAGAGGAGATAGATTTTTAATGAGTAATGGGTCGAAAGGATATGGAGAGCAGGCAGGAAAGTGGATTGAGGCGGAAGTGAGATCATCCATGGTCATATCTAATAGTGGAACAAGCTCCAGGGAATGAATTGCCACTCTTACTCGTAATTCTTATATTACACAGAAGTATTCTCAGGCTTGGGTCTCTTTTATTTAAGGTAGGGTGGGAGAGAGAGAGAACTGAGGAATGATTTGCTAGAGATGCTTAAATTTTGAAACTTTTCAGATAGTTTACAAGTCATTCAATAGGGAAGGAAGGTCAGAAGAAATGTGCTTCCTAATAAACCAGTGAAAATGTGGAGCTCGCTACCAGAAAGACTGGTTGACATGAATAGTGCACTCGTATGCCAGAAAAAGCTGGATAGGCAAGTGAGGGGAAAGGAATTAGAAGTTTATACTGAAAAGTATAGCTGAGGAAAAACAGCAGTAAGTTTGAGTTGAACACAAAATGCCAACATTGCCTGGTTAGATCAAATGTTTCAGTCCTGTATATTGAGGCTGTAAAAGTATATTCACACTTGATCCAACCAAGATACTTCTCTAATTTTATTTAAAAGAGCCACAGTGTGAATGTAACAGCGTATTATAGAATTTCTTAATTCCTAATATCCTTCTGCTGATAATAAAGTAATTTAATTGAGAATCATAGAAAATCCTAGAATCATGGATTTGTACAGCATAAATGGAGGCTATTTAACCCATCGTTTCTGTACTGGCTATCAAAAGAGCTATTCTGTTAGTCTCCAGCCATGTCTCGGTAGCTCTCTAACTTCTCCACTTTTAAATATATACCTAGCTGTCTTTTAAAATCGCCGATGGAATCCGTCTGTACCACTGTCTCAGGAAGTGGATTCCAAATCCCAACAACTCTCTGAGTAAAGAAGATTCTGTTATTCTCACTCCTAGCTTGCTTCTTGACAATCTTGAAACTCTGACCCTAAGTTACTGACATACCAACAGTGGAGATAGGATATCCTTTTTAACCCTGTCAAAATTTAAGCCCTCACTAAGGTCATCTCTTAAACTTCTCCGCTTCAGGGAGAATAAGCCCAAAATCTCTAATCTGTAGCATACATTTTATGAATAATGTCCAAATACACTAAAACTTAAATAACGATGTTGAAAGTATGTTCTAATGTACACCCACTGTTTATTGTCCAATATCATAAATATCACCAAAAGCCAAACCAAAATACCACAGCCAGTATCATTTCTGTGACATCTCTGTTTAAATATTTGACAGGGGGCAACGTTCTGAGAGATTGCTTAGAATCTTCTCTGCTCATGATGGTAATATGTAAAATTACATGTAAATATAATGTATTTTCACACAATAAAACAGGTCAGCCAGTGTGGGATGGGAATGGAAAGTAACTGAAGTTATGTTTTATTTCACAGTGAAAAATATCAAAGACTCTGTGAAAGCAGGCATTTTAAAATGGAGAGAAGAGCCATCTAGATTGTTATCCGGAAATAAATTTCAGGAACGTTACTTTGTCCTGCAGGATGAAAAGCTGTTCCTTTACAAGGATGCAAAGGTGTGTATGTACGTTTTATACTGCTTATTTATGAGTTATTGCCAGAAAGTTTAGTGCACCTGACACAGAGATTTGGAACAAGTGGGAGGCAAAACTGGAAGTGAATTCAGAGTACAGATTCCCGTCCACCTATTTCTGAACACTGAACACAGGCAGCCAATATGTTCCCAGGACTCTTGTTGGCAATTTGAATACTTTAGTGTTCCTCTTCATTTACCAAACCTGAATGTTTCCTAGGTCTTGTTGCATTCCTGCACAGACTGCTTCAGTACCTGAGGAGTTACAAATGGGACAGTAAACTGCAATTATCAATGAACCTCCTCACCTTTAACCATGTGTTGGAGAAATGGTAAATGATCAATCAGCTGAAAATCGTCCAAAATTTTGAGTTATTGGTAAGTACAGGCAGACTGTAGTTCAAGAGAGTGAATTGCTCATCTTCTGGATTGAAGTAAGATGATTGATACTATTCCTAACCTTCTGCTCCACCCACTTCTAATACTGCACAGCTGAGGCAGGATAAGATAGAATCAGCATCCCACCTTAAAATCTAATATGGTATGGTAAGCAATAGCATGATAAGTCAATCCATCAATGATATGACTTTCCAGACTGCAAGATTTCAGTAAAATGTTGGATGTGGAATGTCTTGTGCCCCAGATATCCATTAACTATCAGCGGCGCTTTGAGCCCCAACCAATGTGGCAAAAAGTGAAGACTGGTCAATGTGCTAAAAAGTCTGGAACTAACTGGAACGACTGAATGTGGGTGTTAGCCAGTGAGGGCAAACCTCCAAATGGAAGCCTACTGTCTTCAACCACAGTAACGCCAGCGGAAGGTGACATCTCTGCCCCAACTCTCTCATTTTAAATGTCCTACAGTCCCCTTAAATTGTCCTACCATTTTTGGATTTCCAAAGGTGAATAAAACTGAAACCAAGTTTTGTAGGAGACTTGTAGGGCACAGATGAAGCGATGTTTTGTTAATCTTTAATTTTAAATAGCTTTATAAAGAACTGTTGACATTAAGCAAACATAACATGTAGAATATTGTTCAAGCAGGTGTTAGAGAAACATTGTCGATAATATTTTTTCAGATGCTTTTAATTATTCAGGGTGAAAGATTAAAGTATAATATAGTGCAGCATATAATAAGGACAAGTCATCACTGCATTAGGAAGTAGATTAAAATGAACTGTTTGGTAAGCTTTGGCTCCCATTTTCATTGACAGTAAATGGCAAGGCAGTTTCATCATAGTGCAAAGAAGTGTTTTCTCTTCAGTATTTTTAAATTATAACCTAAGCTTCTGCAAATAGTATCTATACCTGAACGTTACCAAAATGGTCACACATTAATTTGGAAGTCTCAAAATTCTTTAGATACAGAATATAAGATTTGCAAACTAATTAAAATGTGAAGTAATTTCTCCTGATTCACATAACGGGGAAAGAATGAATTATGTTTAGATGAAACAAAAACAATTCATAGGAAAAGCATTTTTCTTGTTGTCTATAACTAAGAATTACCATCAAACTAAGGACTGAGAAGGGTACGTGTAGGAATGCTATTCCTGTAAAAATTGGAACCATCCACCAGGGTCCACTATCTCTTTTACCACAGAACCTTGAGGACTTTAGTGGGCCACTGTGTGGTGAACTTGTGGTCAAAGGCGTTTTTCTGCACAAATCTTTTCCATGAGGAACAAATGGTGCAGCACAATCTCATTGACTGGAGCATTCTGTGGTACATAGCCAGACCCATCCTTCATAGCACTGGAGAAAGATAGAACATCTACATTTAGTAATCCCTGAGGGAGAATTTTACCCTCGCTGATGTGTAAAGGATCATGGCAAGAGTGCTGAGTTCAGTCGAGTGTGAATCCAAAATTTGATATGGAGTTAAATTGTCGCAATCAAGTCCACTTTCCTTAGATGCTAAGGTCACTTTCTTTCTTACTGTCAGATGGTAAGAATATACATTATTTGTATCTTGCTAATTTTGCCCAAATAAAAGCAAAGTGCTGTGGGTGCTGGAGAATTGAAGTTTGGAGTTCCAAAGACCACAAAACTTTAACTTGAACTCATTTCTCATAGCATCCAAAAGGATTTAATGCTGTAGTGGTAGTGACCCTTACCTCTGGGCCAGAAGATCTGGGTTCAGATGTCACTTGTCCCATTGGAATGTCTGAAAAGTTTAATTTCATTTAATATGGAGACCCCAGTGACATTGCACACACTACACTTCATGGGTGCATCTGTGATATCAGTGCTGCTGTCTTCATGAGAGCCACCAATTCAACTTGTACCCCTTTGAACAGGAGGAGCAGGTTAGGTAGACAGGAGGCTGGAAGAGCACAGCAAGCCAGGTGGCATGGAGGTGGAGAAGTCAACGTTTCGGGTATAACCTTTCGGAACAGGCAGCAAGGACATGAGGATTCTCAACCATCCTTTGTTTCCCACAGGTTCAGGGTGCAACTGATTGTAGCTGCATAGCAATTAGAGCACCCTATCATCAGCCAGCATATTTGTGCACAGGAAAGGATTCTACTCCATTAATGTTCCAAACATTTAAAATCACAATTGCTCAATAAAGTAGGCCTTCACCAGATATCAGGGAGCTGCCACAACTTTAACTCCTTGGACAGCTCACAGGTACCAACGACTTTCAAAGGTCCTCAGCCCATACAAGGCTGTTTGCTGGGCAATAAAGTGTATTCACTCCCCTGCCTGGTTGATGACCACTCCAAGAAATCTTCAGGCTGCCATTGAGAAGCAATAGAATCCTGACCACTCTTCAACCAGGCCTATTGTAAAACAGACCATTGGCCCTCTGAAGATAAGGTGCTGCCACCAGAATTGGTAAGGCAGTGCCATGCAGTATACCCTAGACAAGGTGTCCCACATCCCAGTAGTATGCTGTGCCCTCCACAACGTCAGTCATAAAGGAAAAATGTCAAATATGAATGAGAACAGTCCTCTGAGGAGAAAGATAAAGGTGATGATCTTCAAGTGGGCAAGGTAACAATCAAAGAAAGGAAGACAGGGCATTAGTTTGCCACGCCAGGGAGATCCTGATAACCGCCTACTTCCATTACGACTGAACTGGATTGAGATCTTCTCCCAGCCTGCTGTTATTTTATTTGTACTTTGACTGTCTGCTTGATGTGATCCAGATTCCTCAAGGATTGAGTAGTTTTCTACTTGATTGATCCGTGCAATAAAATATTGACTTTTAATTTCAACTGTGGCTCTGATATCTTTGCACCTTGAAATGTTTCATTACATGTGGAAAACCTGTGCTGGAGCACCTTTCATGCTAAAACAACAGAGATGCAAACAGCAATAACCTCAGGTTCCTAGATTTTTGTGCAAGAATAGCCCTGGTGCCAAAGATACATGTGTCCCATCAGGGAGTGCAGTCCCTGGTGGAAATGACCAGGTTGCCCTCAAATCAGACCCTCACCATGCATGAAGTGCTTCAGTTTGCAGTGAGCCTTCATTCTAACTGTGCAACAATGCCTGACTTCCTCTCTAATAGTGCTTTCATTACAATGGGCTGTGAAGTATGTATGTTCTCTCCATTGCACTTCACAGTGTTGTAGTTTGACACCTTGATTGTCCATTGTCCATCTCACAGCCTTAAATATCAGAGCATGGTTTTGAGTACCCTTGGTTGGGACAGAACCTTTGCTTCCTGGAGCCTGTAGACACATGACCAATTCCACCATCAATTCCATAAGGTTCATGTGCAGAGTATAGTATCACAGGCCCATGCTCCTGCCCTTGATCCCAATCTGTGGGATTCATCTGTAGCACATTGGTCGCAATCCCCAGCTTCTAGGTATGTGCTTCCCTGATAGATGACCTCCAGCCAACCAGTTTCAATTCCAGCCGGGTCCGATTCCCACCTCAGGCGACTTCTGTGTGGGGTTTGCACATTCTCTCCATGTTTGCATGGGTTTCCTCCAGGTGCTCCGGTTTCCTCCCACAGTCCAAAGATGTGCAGGTCAGGTGAATTGGCTGTGCTAAATTGCCCATGGTGTTCAGGAATGTGTAGGTTGGGTGCATTAGTCAGGGGTAAATGTAGAGTAATAGGGTAGGGGAATGGTTCTGGGTGGGATACTCTTCGGAGGGTTGGTGTGGAGTTGTTGGGCTGAAGGGCCTGTTTCCACACTGTAGGGATTCTAAGTATTCTAAGTGTATTGATTGAGAGAGGAACTAAGTTGTGGCAATTGAAATGCAGCAAATCCTTTCACTGGTCAAAGAAGCTGCACCTCTGTCACCTTCGCTAACTTTACCCAGGCCTATTGGGAAATAAGACTTTGACAGGTGTCAGAACAGTGCGAGGGAAGAGATAGTAGCCTGTATTGTGTTCGACAGTTGAGCATCTGTGTGCCCTGTCCCTCCCTCTATGCCTTGGTGTGTGCCCGCAGCTAGGATGGAGGGAACATGCTGGTTGTAATCCCTAGTGGTATTGAAGACATTGGCAGGCGTCCCCTGAGGTCCTGGTACTTAGAGGGCACGGTCTCCTGCAAAGGTTCAGGCTCACACTCCTTGGACTGACCTGGTAGGCAATGGGGGAGGTATCTGTGGAGTGTCTTGAGAACGACACAAGTGTCCCATTTAAAAATACTTCTTAAAGTATTGTAATCCGTTAAATTTCAGCAGGCTGTTGCAAATATAATTACAGGTCATTCTGTAATGTGATTGATGAATTAGGAACGGTGTTTCTACAGCGGGAACTTTTAAAACATGTTTTGGCTGTAATTCAGTTACAGTGCCAACACTTTGTGTCGTTTCTAAAGTGCAATTTTTCTGTAACGGGGTTTCACAACAAAAATGCAGCTATTGCATTATAGAAAAAAATGACTGTATAATATTGATAAATTGACTGAGTGTTTAGATGTCATTACATTGCTAGGACAAGCAGATGCAAAGAAAATAAGACTCCAAAATCGCCACATCTATTACTTGTCAAAGTAAAGAATTATCAATTGGAAACATGAAGCCATGTTTTGTTTATATCTTCAGTCGTAGAAAAATTATAATTAACTAAAATCTGTCACTTCATGGCCTGACATATTCTTCACACTACTGCAAACTACCCCATTTCAATAAAGGGTGCAGGACATCATGACAAAAACAGCACCAGACATATGAAAAATGAGATGTCAATCTAATGAAGATACACAACAGGTCTACTCGCATGGCAAGGGGCAGAAGCAGTGTGCAGAAATTCACCTCCTCACTCCCCAAAAACCAACTATCTGCAAGGCACAGTTCTGAAGCATGATGGAATACCCTCAATTGCCAACAGCAATAAAGCAGCTCAACACTATCCAGGGCAAAGCAGCCCACTATACTGGCTCTGTATCCACTACTAAAAACATTCACAATCTCGACCAACAATGCATTGTCAGCAGTGGGTACCATCTACAAGATTGCACTATAGTAACCCACCAAGGATTCTTAACAGCACCTTCTAAACGAGAAGGTCAATTGCAGAAGATAAATTGGCACACTACTGCTTGCAAGTTCCCATCTAAACTACACACCACCCTGAGTTGAATCAGTATCACCATTCCTTTAATGTCATTGGGTCAATATCGTGGAACGCCCTCCTTAATGGCACTGTGAGTCTCCCCACATAGTATGACCAGCAACAATTCAAGGTAGTGCACTTCAAATGAAATTAGGGATGGATAATAAATTCTGGCCTAGCCAGAGTCTTATCCTGTGATTTTATTTTTTCTAAATTTGAATGCAGTTCTTCTGGTTTTGCAATTCAGTTTTTCACCAGAAATAGACCATTGACTCCAATGGTTCCTTGTTCCACACAATTGTCCTCCCATGTCTAATCTCTAACGAAACATAAAAGTTTATACATTTTTCTTAACTGCTTGAAATTGAAAGAGCTTTCTGTGGAACGTTAATACATATACAACAGAAAGGTGGGGAGATAAAGTCACCTAATCCAGACTGTTCTTTTGAAAACACTACAGAGTAAGGGAGATGTTGGCATGGTATGCTTAGGTTGCTCCATATTAAATGGGTCAGTAGGTACATACAGTCATATAATCCCTACAGTGTGGAAGCAGGCCCTTCGGCCCACTGAATCCATACCAATCCTCAGAAGAGCATTCTACCCAGATGCACCCCACATCCCAGCCCGCTAACCATGCATTTCTACTTACCCTGCAAACTATGGGCAATTTAACATGGCCAGTCCACCTAACCTGCACGTCCTTGGACTGTGGGAGGAAACTGGAGCAGAATGTGCAAACTTCACATGCCTAAGGTGGAATCGAACCCAGGTCCTTGGTGTTGTGAGGCAGCAGCCCTAACCACTGAGACACCTTGCCTCTCGACTGTGAAGGTGGGAATTGTGTGTAAGAAGTGATAAGACAGAAGAGAATTTGTTGAAAGATACTAGTGTGTCGAGAAGGTTAAAAAATATCAAACAGGGGCAATTGTAACCATCGACTTTTAGAAAAATATGTGTGGAAGGTAGCAGGAGACTTCTTTTGTGACCACTAGTTCATCATCTGCCCATGTAGGTAAGGAAGATGATAGATAAACTAAAATATTGATTATTGAGAATATTTACATTTTCTTTAACAAAAACCCCAAAGGAACTGCAGATGCTGGAAATCTGAAGGAAAATTGGAAATTGCTGGAAAATCTCAGCAGGTCTGGCAGCATCTGTGGAGAGAAATCAGAGTTAACATTTCAGGTCCAGTGACCCTTCTTCTGAAGAAGGAAATCTAGCTGCTGTCGTAAAGAGTGTTGGTCAGATAATATTTGAAGCACTGTGTAGAGTTTTGGTCTCTTTATTTAAGAAAGGATAAAATATGTTAGACGTAGTCCAGAAAAAGTTCATTCAACAGATGCCTGGGGTATAGGTGGAATTTATCTTCTTGAGAAAGATTGGTATAGTGAGTAGAACCAGGACCACGTGGATCTCATTGGCGGGCATCCTTGATTGCGGCTGTTAACCAGGGCTAATCAGGGAGCCCTGGCTCACAGTTATAAATAGATTCAGAAGGTCTCTTCGGTCTCGGCACTGACTCTAAGCTGGCTGGTCAGGGCCCATATGCTGTACACATGTAAATAAAAGGTGACTTGATGATGAGATACTGGTGGAGGAAGTGAGGGCTGCAGATGCTAGAGATCAGAGCTGAAAATGTGTTGCTGGAAAAGCGCAGCAGGTCAGGCAGCATCCAAGGAGCAGGAGAATCGATGTTTCGGGCATGAGCCCTTCTTCAGGAATAAAGAAGGGCTTATGTCCGAAACGTCGATTCTCCTGCTCCTTGGATGCTGCCTGACCTGCTGCGCTTTTCCAGCAACACATTTTCAGATGAGATACTGGTCTCTATCCAGTTATTTTGGTTGGACAAGTTGGGTCCAAACCCATGGAGTTTAGAAGAATGAGAGGTGATCATATAGAGTCAAAAGATCCTGAGACGATTTGGCAGAATGGATGTTAAAAGAATGTTTTACTTTATGGGAGAGACTGAAGCTGCAGATAAACTTGGAAAGTAGAGGATCTCCCATTTAAAACTGAGATGAGAAGATGCTTTTTCTTGTGAGGATTGTTAATTTGTGGAATTCTCTTTGCCAGGAGGCAGGATAGTTGAATGTTTTTCACGCTCAATGGGATAGATCCTTTTATCTCTGAGAAGTTAAAGGGTATAGTAGATAGACAAGTAGGCAAAGACCACAATCCGATCACTTACTTGATTGGTCAGAATATTGAGTACAGGAGTTGGGAGGTCATGTTGCGGCTGTACAGGACATTGGTTCGGCCACCTTTGCAATATCGTGTTCAATTTTGGTCTCCTTTTCAGAAGGATGTAGTGAAATGTGAAAGGGGTTAGAAAAGATTTACAAGGATATTGCCAGGGTTGGAGGATTTGAGCTACAGGGAGAGGTTGAATAGGCTGGGGCTGTTTTCTCTGGAGTGTTGGAGGCTGAGGGGTGACCTTATAAAGGTTTATAAAATCATGAGGGGCATGGATAGGATAAATAGACAAAGTCTTTTCCCTGGGGTCAGGGAATCCAGAACTAGAGGGCATAGTTTAGGGTGAGAGCGGAAAGATATAAAAGAGACCTAAGGGGCAACTTTTTCATGTAGAGGTTGGTGCTTGTGTGGAATGGGCTGCCAGAGGATGTGGTGGAGGCTGGTACAATTGCAACATTTAAAAGGCATCTGGATAGGTATATGAATATGAAGGGTTTGAAGGGATATGTGTCGAGTGCTGACAGGTGAGACTAGATTGGGTTGGGATATCTGGTCAGCATGAACGAGTTGGACTGAAGATTCTGTTTCCATGCTGTACATCTCTATGACTCTATGACTTAGGATCTTAACAAAAAGCCCAAAGGGTCAAATAGTAATTGGTATGTTTGGGTGCTCCACATATTATTTCTCACTGACAGAAAAAAAAGAGACATAATGTGGAAGTAACTTTTAAATGTTCTAAATTGCATGTCACTAAAAGAGATATCAGCTGCTCTGGCATTGCTCATGAAGCCATCATTGCTTTGCATTTGAACAATGTGCCACAAATGAATTAAACTTCCTCCTACCCTGGTGTAAACTATGTTTCTAGTTTGTATGTGTTCAGAATAAAGCGAGTGCAATCTGACCAGTTTAGCTGTCAACTATGGTCCAGTAACTTCCGCTTATACAGGACTATTATTATTGCAAATAAAGATGCAGGCTTTTCTGGTAATCAGTCTGAGTGAGCAGCATGTTAACTGTTTTGTAAATTCCTGACTCAGTTATAAATCATTGACAATTGAAGTTGGAGTGAAGAATGAGAGTAGTGTTGTTCTTTTGGGAATGCAAGCCTTAATGATCTAATAAACGTGTATTGACAAAAGTCTTTTCAATTTTCTTACTAATTATAATGTGTAACTTTTTCAGAGCAATAAAACTGAAAGGGAAGTAGTCGTCAAGTCCTTAAAACTGTACCTTGGACTGAAAAAGAAACTGAAGCCTCCGACTAGGTAACGATATTTTCTAATTGAGGACAGAAGACAAGTTCAGACATGAAGCAATGTTTTATTTATGTAAACTAATTTAGCAGACACATTTACACAAAATGCAAAATATCCTATTTGCATTTGCAATATGAAATGTACAAAAACACAAGGCATTGTGATTAAACATCATAATTCCTTTTCATTGTGCAATCTCTTGGAGGAAGCAAAATAAATTACAAACTCAGAGACCAATTCAATGTCCAAACTCTTAGAAATCCTTCTCTGCCCTCTTTAGATGATCAAAATGAGTTTGGGAAATTACCAAGTCCATGAGGTATTTACTCAGGAACTTTATCTATTTTCCTCAAGTTGATGCTTTATGTTGAATGCGGCCTGCCCAGCCTTTGTTTTAGTCATCGGCAACAAATCTGCACTTGCCTGTCAAGCCAACAATGTATTCTAAATATTGATAACTTGCTGCGAAAAGCAAAGTCTCATGATATGAAAGTTAATTCAATGTTTATGTTGGCCATGAAGGAACTGATTTTTTTCGTATCCTATGTAGTTAAAAGGCTGTTCTTGGAAATATTCAGGATCTTCCTAAGTGTATTACAATCAATAAAGAATATTTATGTATCGCATTTTTGAAGGAAACAATTGTTGATTTACCTACTGCAAAGCCCACAAACTACAATCTAATGACTGGATAATTTACTTTAGCAATGAAATATGACCAGGACATTGGGAAGACCACTTCTATTCTTTTCACTATTACCATGGGATTTCTAAAATCTGAGACCAGACAGGCTTTGGTGGTCCAAAGGACATTAGTCCTTTCATTAAGTTTAATAGTGTATGAAATCACCTCACAATATATGCTATCCAAGATAAAATAAGCTCAACTGACCTACCAAAGCCCAGTTTATCCCTTCAGCTATTTGCCATCAGAAAGGGACTGATTTTATCCAATCCACTTGTACATGCAGAATTTGCAGTAGCAACCAACATTAGATGTGTTTTTGAAATTGGGCAGCATTTTGCTTGATAATCCTGACTGTGCAAAGAAATATACTGATAACCAAATCAAAATTGTCAGTCAGTCACCCAGTATACTGGAAGCAGCACATTAATACACAGATCCTGTTCTTTGCAGACAGAAAGAATATGTAACAGGCCTTGAGCCTAATAAGTGACAGCTATTTGCAGGTTCATTTCTCAGGGCAATACCTTGACTATTTAGAGCCAACCTGCCTGCTTTAAAATTTAAGCAAAACCTGGCAGTTAACTGTTAACCAGTATCTCCATGGCATTGCCTCTACCATCAGACTCTACTTGCCAACCAGATTACATTTTCGTCTCATTCAGTATAAAAGATGGTTTTCCTCTTAGCTTGGTATTCTTGTCAAATGTCCTGAGACATTTCAGATGTGTGTCTTCTTTCCAACAATACCCCAAGTAGGATATGTACTAATAAGCTAATCTATCAGAAACTGAACTTATCACAATGACATATAAAGTCAACACTGACGAGAAAATTGGGGAGAATGAGCATAATAGCCAAAGCCATAGAATTAAGGGGTACATCTCTAGCAATGTCAAGAGTGTGGTGCTGGAAAAGCACAGCAGGTCAGGTAGCATCCGAGAAGCAGGAGAATCGACGTGTCAGGCATAAGCCCTTCATCGGGATTCCTGATGAAGGGCTTATGCCCGAAACATCAATTTTCCTGCTCCTTGGATGCTGCCTGACCAGCTGTGCTTTTCCAGCACCACACTCTCGACTTTGATCTCCAGCATCTGCAGTCCTCACTTTCTCCTACATCTCTAGCAATGGTCCATATTCTTGAAGCATGAAATCCAAAAAGTGTTGTGAAATAAGTGTGATAATTTGTTGGAATCATATTTTTCATTTTGATATGGATTGGTTTTGACAGTACATTGATACAAAAGCAGTAATATTGGAGTCAGATTGATATTTTAAAATTTTATTCATTATGTCAGCATTGCTGGCTGACCAGCACTTATTGCCTGTCCCAAGTTGCCCTTGAGATGCTGGTGGTGAGCTGCCTTCTTGAGCTCCTGCAGTCCATGTGCTGCAGTTGACCATAGGGAGGCCTTAGGGAGGAAATCGCAGGATTTGGACCCAACGACAGTGAAGGAACAGTGATATACTTCCAAGTCAGATGGTGAGTGTCATAGAGGGGAACGTGGAGGTGGTGGTGTTCCCATATAGCTTTTGCCTGCTGCCCTTTTACTTCTATATAGAGCTGGCCTCAGGTTTGGAAGGTGCCAATTCGTGATCTTTGATGAATTTCTGCACTGCATCTTGGAGATAATACACACTATTGTTACAGAGTGCCAGCAGTGAAGGGAGTGGATGCTTGCAGATATGGTGCCAATCAAGCAGGCTGCTTTGTCCTAGATGCCGAAGAGCTTTTTGAGTGTAGATGGGGCTGCACTCATCCAGGCAAGTGGGGAGTATTCCACCACACCCACGACTTATGCCTTGTGGATGGTGGTCAGGTTTTGGGGTGCGAGGAGTATTCCTAGCATCTAACCTGCTCTTGTAGCTACTGTATTTATATGGAAAATTCAGTTGAATTTCTGGTCAATGGTAACTCCAAGGATGTTGATGGTGGGAGATTATGTGATGGTAAGACCATTGAATATCAAGTGGTAGCATCGTCTCTTATTGGAAATGGTCATTGCCTGGCATTTGTGTGGTACAAATGTTACTTACTATTTGTCAACCCAAGCCTGGATATTGTCCAGGTTTTGTTGCATTTGAACATGGACTGATTCAGTATCTGACAATCACAAATACTCAATGCTGAACATTGACTGCTGATGACTGCACAATCTGAAAACATTTAAGCCAAGAGGCTTAAGACCATTCCTGTTGGGCATTTAACTTCAACTTTGACAATAGACAATAGGTGCAAGAGTAGGCCATTCGGCCCTTCAAGCCAGCACCACCATTCATTGTGATCATGGCTGATCATCCACAATCAGTATCCTGTTCCTGCCTTATCCCCATAACCCTTGATTCCGCTATCTTTAAGAGCTCTATCTATCTCTTTCTTGAAAGTGTCCAGAAACTTGGCCTCCACTGCCTTCTGGAACTTTGCAATACTATGGTAAGATAACTCCAGCTGGATACAAAGTGATAGTTAAATCTTGACTTCTCCTGAGAATTTTACAAACTTACTTCCAAATCATTGTGCTGAAAATAAAATTGTCACTTGTGTTCTCCTAATGTTACTGAGCTGGGAAACAGTTGGCCATGTAATAAAACTCTGCAATGTTTGAGGCATAAAGAGAACTCTAAGAGAGCATTTAACTGTCATTAACTTTACAAGTTAAACAGCTCCAACAAAAATTCAGCTGTTTTAAAGTGCAGTTATATTCCACATCTTGCAGCATTAAGAAATTATGTTACCAATACAAAATAAACAATACAGTTGAAGCCAGACTCAATCAGAGGCTCTGCATCAAAGAGATTCCACACTTGCTGAAGGATAATTGCAACTAGTACAAAGTCAACCTTTTAAACCTGAAAGTTTATAATCATTTCAGTAATTCATTGACTCGTCATGAGTAGAACTTGTATCTATTCTCTATTTGGTGATTGATTGCTGAGGACAGCAGAACTTGACACTCAAAATCATACCAATGCAAAACTGGGAAATGTAATTTCTCATTAAAGTAATAACAATCAATATACAAGTTCACTCGGTTTAGCCTGTCCCATCCAATTGTGAAGATCAATCGATTGTGTTGCTGGTTGCATAAGTTCAGATGTTTTATCTATAAAGACTAAGGTACTATTCTTTACTAATAATGTTGGAATATTTCTATTTATTCTCCATGATCCAATATTTTTCTTATCTTTTCATATTCGAAGCCCAATTAGTTTTCCCTTATTAAAAAGAACTTTACTTCTTTTATCTGGTATTAGATTAACTCTTCTTAAAGTAATGAGTTCCTAGCCTTTGCTCTGCATGTCTTGGTGCTACCTTTTACTTAGTCAATATCCTGTTTGTAATATTTGAACATTTGCTGCAATTACCAATTAAGCTTTGAGCCAGATAGAGCTAGACATTTGTCTTCCTCACATCCTCCTTTAACAACCTATTTATCACTTTTTCCATTTAGGTTGATGAGAGTAAAAAACGTGCACTTGCTTTCAAGGACATCACTTTAACTCTTATGTTGCCAGAATGCAAAATATTTGTACCAAGCTTAATTTGTACCAAGCTTCTCCAGTTGTAAATTAATACTCTCTGTGTACTATGGCAGTTAGGTAGATTTGGGATAGTGGTGAACACATAACCATTTGTTATCATCCCTGACTCTGAAACTGATAAATTCTTTAATTCCTCAACCTTATTCTGATCCTTATTGTTCAGAATGGTAGCACTTCAATGAGTCCGGCCCACGTACAATAAATATGCTTCCATAGTCTAATACTGCACATTCTGATCCTATCGCCAATACATCAATCACCTGTCTGAAATTTCTTGTAACTTATACAATGCTCTCTTTTTGATCCGTAGCTCGATGACCTTCCATTTCATTTTAGTTTCAAATACTCTTAATGCCTTTGAGTCAGAAATAGTATTCTTGTACTTTGAATCATACCTAAAACTTGTATTGATTACACCATGGACATTATGGAATTCATTATTTACTGTAAGTTCCAAATTCCCTTTGCTTCTCAATCTTTTCAAAGCATTTCTGGAATTCATTTCTCTTGGTTAATTCCTTATCATGTTGTTGCCTGTAACTTGATTTTGAAACGGTCTTGCCAGTCTGTGAACCTAGTGTCCTTCAGTTTTTATTCTATCAAGATTGCCCCATTTGCAGCACAAATGTTGCTGGAAAGGAATGCTTTGCGTGAATGTTTTTTTTCAGTGCTTCTGAGGTTTATTCTAGCAAGGTGTATTTATCTGTTAATCTAACTCTTATTAATAGTTCTGTATAAAGTGAATATAGGCAAAAGTGAGGACTGCAGATGCTGGAAACCAGAGTCTCGATTAGAGTGGTGCTGGAAAAGCACAGCAAGTCAGGCAGCATCCAAGAAGCAGGAAAGTCGACGTTTTGAGCAAAAACCCTTCATCAGGAATGGAGGGAGGGAGCCTCCAGGGTGGAGAGGGAAGGAGGGGGAGGGAGAGGTAGGGCTGGGAAGAAGATAGAAAAGAGTACAATAGGTGAGTGGGGGTGGGGATGGAGGTGATAGGTCAGAGGGGAGGGTGGAGCGGATAGATGGGAAGGGAGATTGGCAGGTAGGACAGATCATGAGGACAGTGCTGAGTTGGCAGGTTGGAACTGGGGTAAGGTGGGAGGAGGGAAAATGAGGAAACTGGTGAAGTCCACATTGATGCCCTGGGGTTGAAGTGTTCTGAGGCGGAAGATGAGGCGTTCTTCTTCCAGGCATCGGGTGGTGAGGGAGCGGCAGTGGAGGAGGCCCAGGATCTGCATGTCCTCGGCTGAGTGGGAGGGAGAGTTGAAATGTTGGGCCACGGGGCGGTGGGGTTGATTGGTGCTGGTGTCCCGGAGATGTTCCCTAAAGCGCTGTGCTAGGAGGCGTCCAGTCTCCCCGATGTAGAGGAGACCGCATCGGGAGCAGCAATAAATGACATTGGTGGATGTGCAGGTGAAACTTTGATGAATGCGGAATTTGTTGGGATTGGAGCAGAGGGAGTGGAGAGGTGTGCGGTGTGAGGGTTGGAGTGGGTGAGGGGGGGGTGGACAGTTTGAGGTGGTTTATGTTGTTGGGATTGGAGCAGAGACAGATGAAAGTTATTAATTTGTCCAAACCTCCTTCGACGTACAAACTGACACTCTCCAATTCTGAATATAATGTTGCTTCTTATTCTGATTTGTGTGGTAGCAAAAGAGTCAAAGGAGTAACACTGATACACATAACTGCTTCATTCTTCCATAGGCCACAAGATTCGCATTCAGAAAAGGTAACCGTACCCCAATACATTCAGCCATCTCACAGTTTTCTTTAAATTACTCGAAGGACAGACACATGAGAAATCTGTAAATTCTGCCATCTTCCTGACTTGGAACAATGTGACTCATCCCTGACAGTTACTGGGTCAAGATCCTGGACTTCCCTTCCTAACAGCATTGTGATGTCTTTACCTCCCAAGGACAACAGTGATTCAAGAAGATAGCTCATCACCACCTTCTCAAGAGCAATTAGGAAAGGACAATAAATGCTGGCTCAGACAGAGACCCCACCTGAATTTTTTTTTGAAAAGCTTGGTTTTAAATCTCTAAATTACAAACAGCTAATCGTCCCCTGCATCCGTAGATAGACGCTAGAGGTTATTGGTTGGTTACATGGAGTCCAGATATACTTGTTTCTAGTCAGAATTTAATTTCAACTCATACATAACGAACTATGAAGCACTTGTTGCCATCCAGGTCTCACCCGATTATACCTCAATTAGAGTCATAGAGATGTACAGCATGGAAACAGATCCTTCAGTCCAACCTGTCCATGCCGACCAGATATCCCGACCCAATCTAGTCCCACCTGCCAGCACCCGGCCCATATTCCTCCAAACCCTTCCTATTCATATACCCATCCAAATGCCTCTTAAATGTTACAATTATACCAGTCTCCACCACTTCCTCTGGCAGCTCATTCCATACACGTACCACCTTCTGCGTGAAAACGTTGCCCCTTAGGTCTCTTTTATATCTTTCCCCTCTCACCCTAAACCTATGCCCTCTAGTTCTGGACTCCCTGACCCCAGGGAAAAGACTTTGTCTATTTATCCTATCCATACCCCTCATAATTTTGTAAACCTCTATAAGGTCACCCCTCAGCCTCTGACACTCCAGGGAAAACAGCCCCAGCCTGTTCAGCCTCTCCCTGTAGCTCAGATCCTCGAACCCAGGCAACATCCTTGTAAATCTTTTCTGAACCCTTTCAAGTTTCATAACATCCCTTCTGATAGGAAGGAGACCAGGATTGCACGCGATATTCCAATAGTGGCCGAACAAAGGTCCTGTACAGCTGCAATATGACCTCCCAACTCCTGTACTCAAACTCTGACCAATGAAGGGAAGCATACCAAACGCCTTCTTCACTATCCTATCTACCTGCGACTCCACTTTCAAGGAGCTATGAACCTGCACGCCAAGGTCTCTTTGTTCAGCAACACTCCCTAAGATCTTATCATTAAATGTATAAGTCCTGCTGAGATTTGCTTTCCCAAAACACAGCACCTCGTATTTATCTGAATAAAACTCCATCTGCCACTTCTCAGCCCATTGGCCCATCTGGTCCAGATCCTATTGTAATCTGAGGTAACCCTCTTCGCTGTCCGCTACACCTCCAATTTTGGTGTCATCTGCAAACTTACTAACTGTACCTCTTATGCTTGCATCCAAATCATTTGTGTAAATGACAAAAAGTAGAGGGCCCAGCACCGATCCTTGTGACACTCCACTGGCCACAGGCCTCCAGTCTGAAAAACAACCCTCCAGCACCACCTCTGTCTTCTACTTTTGAGCCAGTTCTGTATCCAAATGGCGAGTTCTCCCTGTATTCCATGAGATCTAACCTTGCTAATCAGTCTCCCATGGAGAACCTTGTCGAATGCATTACTGAAGTCCATATAGATCACATCTACTGCTCTGCCCTTATCAATCTTCTTTGTTACTTCTTCAAAAAACTCAGTCAAGTTTGTGAGACATGATTTCCCACGCCAAAGCCATGTTGACTATCCCTAATGAGTCCTTGCCTTTCCAAATACATGTACATCCTGTCCCTCAGGATTCCGTCCAACAACTTGCCCACAACTGAGGTCAGGCTCACCGGTCTATAATTCCCTGTCTTGTCTTTACCACCCTTCTTAAACAGTGGCACCACGTTTGCCAACCTCCAGTCTTCCTGTGACTATCGATGATACAAATATCTCAGCGAGAGGCCCAGCAATCACTTCTATAGCTTCCCAGAGAGTTCTCGGGTACAACTGATCAGGTCCTGGGATTTATCCACCTTTAACCGTTTCAAGACATCCAGCACTTCCTCCTCGGTAATCTGGACATTTTGCAAGATGTCACCATCTATTTTCCATATCCTTTTCTACAGTAAATACTGATGCAAAATATTCATTTAGTATCTCCCCCATTTTCTGTGGCTCCACACAAAGGTCGGCTTGCTGATCCTTGGGGGGCCCTATTCTCTCCCTAGTTAGCCTTTTGTCCTTAATATATTTGTAAAAACTGTTTGGACTCTCCTTAATTCTATTTGCCAAAGCCATCTCATGTCCACGTTTTGCCCTCCTGATTTCCCTCTTAAGTATACTCCTACTTCCTTTATACTCTTCTAAGGATTCACTTGATCTATCCTGTCTATACCTGACATATGCTTCCTTCTTTTTCTTAACCAAATCCTCAATTTCTTTAGACATCCAGCATTCCCTATACCTACCAGCCTTCCCTTTCATCCTGACAGGAATATACTTTCTCTGGATTGTTGTTATCTCATTTCTGAAGGCTTCCCATTTTCCAGCCGTCCCTTTACCTGCGAACATCTGACTCTAATCAGCTTTCGAAAGTTCTTGCCTAATACTGTCAAAATTGGCCTTTCTCCGATTTAGAACTTCAACTTTTAGATCTGGTCTATCCTTTTCCATCACTATTTTAAAACAAATAGAATTATGGTCGCTGGCCCCAAAGTGCTTCCCCACTGACACCTCAGTCACCTGCCATGCCTTATTTCCCAAGAGTAGGTCAGGTTTGGCAACTTCTCTAGTAGGTACATCCACATACTGAATCAGAAAATTGTCTTGTACGCACTTAAGAAATTCCTCTCCCTCTAAACCTTTAACACTATGGCCGTCCCAGTCTATGTTTGGAAAGTTAAAATCCCCTACAGATAGCTGAGATCTCCTTACAAGTTTGTTTCTCAATTTCCCTCTGACTGTTGGGGGGGTCTATAATACAATCCCAATGAGGTGATCATCCCTTTCTTATTTCTCAGTTCCATCCAAATAACTTCCCTGGATGTATTTCCGGGCATATCCTCCCTCAGTACAGCTGTAATGCTACTCCTTATCAAAAACACCACTCCTCCTCCCTCTCTTGCCTCCCTTTCTATCCTTTCTGTAGCATTTGTATCCTGAAACATTAAGCTGTCAGTCCTGCCCATCCCTGAGCCATGTTTCCGTAATTGCTATGATATCCCAGTCCCACGTTCCGAACCATGCCCGGAGTTCATCTGCCTTCCCTGTTGGGCCCCTTGCATTGAAATAAATGCAGTTCAATTTGTTAGTCCTACCTTGTCCCTGCCTGCCCTGACTGTTTGACTCACTTCTGTTCTCAGCTGTACCCGCCTCAGATCGATCTCTTTCCTCACTATGTCCCTGGGTCCCACCCCCCACCTTACTAGTTTAAATCCTCCCAAGCAGTTCTAGCAAATTTCCCTGCCAGTATATTAGTCCCCTTCCAAGTTAGGTGCAATGCGTCCTCCTTGTATAGGTCACTTCTACCCCAAAAGAGATACCAATGATCCAAAAATGTGAATCCTTCTCCCATACACCAGCTCCTCAGCCATGCATTCATCTGCTCTATCCTCCTATTCCTGCCCTCACTAGCTCGTAGCACTGGGAATAATCCAGATATTACTACCCTTGAGGACCTCCTTTTTAAATTTCTGCCTAACTCTCTGTAATCTCCCTTCAGAATCTCAACCTTTTTCCTTCCTATGTCGTTGGTTCCAATGTGGACAATGACCTCTTGCTGGCCCCTCTCTCCCGTGAGAACATTCTGCACCCTCTCTGGGACATCCTTGATCCTGGCACCAGGGAAACAACACACCATTCTGTTTTTTCTCTGCTGGCCCCAGAAACGTCTGTCTGTATCTCAGATTACAGAATCCCCTAACACAATTGATCTCTTGGAAGCCGACGTACCCCTCGTTGCATTAGAGCCAGTCTCAATACCAGAAACTTGGCTGTTCATGCTACGTTCCCCTGAGAATCCATCACCCCCTACATTTTCCAAAACAGCATTCCTGTTTGAAATGGGTATATCCACAAAAGACTCCTGCACTAGCTGCCTACCTGTCTTACTCTTCCTGGAGTTAACCCATCTATGTGACTGTATCTGAGACTTTCCCCCCTTCCTGTAACTGCCATCCATCACATACTGTTGTTAACGTATAACCATCATCTGTTCCCTAATTCCATTTGGTGTCAGGCACCTCTGTCAAACCCTACCAGATATTAGCATGATTTACCTTCAATACAATCAAGCACAAAAGGAAGAAAAGCTTATTTTGTATCTATTATGACCTCTTAATATTCCAAAATCCTGAAATATTAAGCTATTGACTCTGTATGAGTAAATATTGTAGCCAGTTTTCACATGGCAGTGAGTTACAGGCACTGTTGATTTGATTTTAGAGGTGTTGATTACAGGAAAATGTTTAGCAAGACACCAAAACAACTCAGCTGTTTTACTTTGAATAGTGTCTAGATTTTGTACATCTATCTAAACAGGCAGCTTATTTTAGCATATCCAAATAACAAGCACCTCTGACAACGCAGTGCTTATTAGTTCAGAGGAACAGGTCAGTCAGCCCTTGAGCCTGTTCCACCATTCTAGATCATGACTGATCATCTAATTCCATGTGATAGTCCAAAACTAAACTATTGCACAAAAATATGTGCAGAAGGAGGAAAAAGTGTGCTTATGACAGGAGCCAGGTAGTAATCATCATTCAGAATTAACCCGAATATAGAAGATTCAGGAAAAGACAATCAAAGAGGGCTATGAGAAAAGATTGGCAGCTAACATAAAAGGCTATTTGAAAGTCTTCTGTATGCAGATCTACAGTAAAGGTTTGGTAAAAGAAGTAGTGTTGATAACAGACCAAAAGTGGATTTACAGATGGAAACCAGAGGCATGGTTGAGCTGTTAAGTGACTACTTTGTATCTGTCTTTATCTTTATCCATTCATACTCAGAGCTTGAGCTTTGGATGAGTTTTGAGAAATCAGGTGAATTATTCACTGCAGCATTCTTGGTATCTACCTTGTTGTTGCAGCCACAATATTTATAAGAGTCTCGATGAGAGTGGTGCTGAAAAAGCACAGCGGGTCAGGCAACATCCGAAGAGCAGGAAAAATCAACGTTTCAGGCAAAAGCTCTTCATCAGGACTCTTTCTGATGAAGGGCTTTTGCCCGAAACATTGATTTTTCCTGCTCCTCGGATGCTGCCTGACCCGCTGTGCTTTTGCAGCACCACCCTAATCTAGACTCTGATTTCCAGCATCTGCAGTCCTCACTTTTGCCACAATATTCATCAGTCCAGTTCAGTTTCTGGTCAATAGAAAGCGCTAGAATATTACTAGCAGGGAATTCAGTGATGGTAATGACACTGAATGTTGAGGGCAATAGTTTGATACTCTCTGACTGGAAACGATCGTTGCTTGACACTTCAGTGGTATCAGTTTTACTTGCCACTTGTCAGCCCAAAGTTGGATGTCATCCAGGTCGTATTGCATTTGGACATGGATTGCTTCAGTATCTGAGGAGTCAAGAATGGCACTGAACATTGCACAGTGATCAGCGAACATCCTCACTTCTGACCTTATGATGGAGGGTCAGTCATTGACAAAACAGCTGCAGACAGTTGGATCTAGGACACCACCCTGAGGAACACCTGCAGAGATGTCCTAGAGCTGCAATGACTGATTTCACTCCTAGAATTCAGCTCTTTTGTCCATGTTTGAACCAAGGCTGTAATGACGTCAGGAGCTAAGTGGTCTTGGTGGGACCGAAACTGGGCATCACTGAGCAGGTTATGGCTGAGCTGATGCTACTTGATAACACTGTTGATGACACATTCTACCTCTTTACTGATGATCGAGAGTAGAATAATGGGGTGATAATTGGTCAGATTGGACTTGTCCTGCTTTTTGTGGACAAGCCTGGGCAGATTTCCACATTGTTGACTAGGTATCAGTGTTGCAGCTGTACTGGAATAACTTGGCTAGGAATGCAGCAAATTCTGGAGCACGAGTCTTCAGTAGTGCTGCCGGAATGTTATCAAGACTTGCAATTTTCATTGCTTCTAATTATATCTTGATGCCACGTGGAATGAATTGAATTGGCTGAAGACTGACATCTGTGATTATAAGGAGTTTCTGGAGGTGGCCAAGATGGATCATTCACTCAACACTTCTGGCTGAAGTTTGTTGCAAATGTTTGCATTGTAGTGCTCAGCTCCTCAATCTTTGAGGATGGGAATATTTATAGAGTATCCTCCTCCACTGAGATGCCCCACAATCATTCACGACTGGATATTGCAGACTGCAGAGCTTAAATCTTATCTGTAGGTAGTCGAATTGCTTAGCTTGGTCTATCACTTGCTGCTAATTAGGTCTGGCACGTAAGTAGTTTTTTTTTACCTTCATCAGGTTGACAGTTCAGTTTTGTGTATGCCTAATGCTGTTCCTGGCATGATCTCCTGCACTTTTCACTGAGCCAGGGTCAAGCATGAGGTTGCAGATTGTGTTGTTGTACTCTGCTGCTGTTGATGGTCCACATCACCTCATTTGATGCCCAGTCTTGAGTTGGTGGATGTGTATGAAGTATATCCCATTTAGCAGAGTGACAGTGCCACACAACATGATATGGTGAATCCTGAATGTGGGCTTTTGTGGCGGTCACTTTTACCAATACTGTCATGGACAGATTAAACTGCGGCAGGCATATTGGTGAGAATGAGGTCAAAAATGTTTTGTTTTCCTTCTTCTTGGCTCCCTCACCACCTGCAGCAAACCGGTAGCAACATCCTTTAGGAATTGGTCAGCTCAGTCAGTTGTGATGATACTGAGCCACTGTTGATGACGAACTTGAAGTCCCATTACCAGTGTACATTCTGTGCCTTTTCCGCCAAGTGGTGTTCAACATGGAAGAACACTAATTATTTAGCCAAGGACTGGGGAGGGTGGTGCACAGTCTGTAATAATCAACAGGAGTTTTCCTGGCCCACGATTCAACTGATGCCATGAGACATCATGAGGTCCACAATCCATGTTGAAGGTTCCAAGAGCAGGTATACCAATGTGGCACAGTCTCTGCTGCGTATACCCTGCTGGTGGGACATAACATAACCAGGGATGGTGATGGTATAGTCTGGGACTCTGTAAGGCATGCGTATAATGATGTTGAACTATTGCTTGACGAGTGTGTGATGCAGCTCTCCCAATCTTGGAACTTATCCTCCTCGTGTTTAATTATGCCCCGTTATCTTTATAAACTCTTGTTAGCCGAAACACATTGGGCCTTTTAATGCATTTTCACCTTTCCTTCACTGCACCACAAATAGCTGTCCTTTATCTTGCGAAGCATTATTCTGGAATTTCTTCCCTGAACATATCTACCTTTTCTCCTCCCTCCCCTCCTTTAATACTTAGCTTAAAACTTCAAAGTTTTGATCATACTCTCAAGATATTTTTCTTTGTTCCAACATCTTATTTTGTCATCTTAAAAAATGTGAAATGGAATATTTTACGACATTAAGGCACTATATTAAATGTAAGACTTTGCTTGTGTACAGCTATTTTTGAAAAACCCATAGTTTACCTCTTTTGCAATTACCGATTCTGTTTTTTATAATGTTGTCATCTTTAAATTTTTACTAATAATTCTAAGTGAAGAAAATTAGCTGTATTATCTATTACCTCTCATTACCTCCATCTTAAGAAATTGAATTAATACTTGATGCTGATTTATAATGGACTGATTCATTACAGGAAGAGTTGCTGGTTCGTTATTTCATCAGCAAACCTCCTCCAGTGAAAACATTCATGCTTTCAGGAGGATTAATCCAAAAGCAGTTTTACATATGTTGCGTTTCAAGAAGGAGGCTGAAATATTTAACAACACCAGGAGCTTTATTATAGGAGCTGTTCACGCTGCAGACAGTAAGGTTAGACTGAACTATTTCCTGCCCAGTGACTGCTGATGATGTCACAAGAATAAACTTTTAAAGTGACAGTCCACCATATTTAAGAAAACACAATGTATTTTACTGCAAATGGACAATAATACTTTATCAATCATTAGGGTAGAAGTCATGATTTGGAGATGCCAGTGTTGGACTGGGGTGTACAAAGTTAAAAATCACACAACACCAGGTTATAGTCCAACAGGTTTATTTGGAAGCACTAGCTTTTGGAGTGCTGCTCCTTCATCAAGAGGTTGACAACCACCTGATGAAGGAGCGTTGCTCCAAAAGCTAGTGCTTCCAGTTAAACCTGTTGGACTATAACCTGGTGTTGTGTGATTTTTAACTAGGGTAGAAGTAACTATTAACTGAGGTTATTTGATAAGAAGAGAATGTGCAATTGGTCTAACTTAAGCGAGTCTTTGATCCCTGAACTCACCATTAGCCTGGTAAATACAACATACCATGGGCAGTTTCGGTCTGCATGGTTTTTAATGTATTTTATATACCTTGCTGATTTGCAATTTTAGGTGTTTCATTCCTTTCAAATTGATTGGACTTCTACTTTTTAGTCTGTGTAATGCTTACTGATAATGACAATCTTGGAATCTTGGAATCTTCATGTTTATTTAGTCTTTGTTTTCACTAATGCCATTTCTTGATAAAAGTACTTTCCCTGTTCAGTAGCTTCTAAAGAATGAACAAGAACTACATGTTAATATGTCCCTTTCTTTGTTACACAGCTTGGGCTTTACACTTTATTCAGAAAAACAACAGTGGTAAGTTTTGAAATTACATCCTGTCCAAATCAGTTCTAATGTGTTACATTCTAAACAATTTGAAGTGTTTGCATCAATCAAACTGTTGAGGAGAAAGTAAAATAACTGTATGGCAAAGAACACAAGGTACTTCGTGTGAATACATTGAGGTCCTTTTAGCATATTCAATTTGCAAAAGGTGAACAGGTAGAATAAAGATCAAAGCTAGACATTTGTAAGGCAGTACAAAGAAATTCAGTGACTTGTTTGTCAGACCAAGCAAGTCATTTAATCAAAACGGTTTTTTAAATGAAATGAACTATATTATAAAAGTAGATAAGAACGGAAATCACTTACTTTGAGAGAACTGCGCCAGATTGCAGAACAAGAATCCCAGTTAGAAAATAATACCTTTTACTGTGCAGTACTTTTACTATGTAAAACAATTGACTAATATGTAGAATGTGTTTGAGAGTATTTTGATGTCAAGAAATCAGAAACAAGAGGATGCAGTGTAGAAACAGTTACTAATTATAAAGCGAGAGGATGGAAAGGATATTTTTCATCAAGTTATTAAGAAACAGGTTCCCAACTATTTAGGCATTGAAGCCCAGTCAATTTTGGGAAGAATTAATATTTGAGGGAGAATCTTGAAGATTATTGAATGGCAAAAAATATTAGACTTGCTAGATAATTAAATTTTATCTGTTGTCCGAGTCATTGAGATGTACAGCGTGGAAACAGTCCCTTCAGTCCTACTCGTCCATGCCAACTAGATATCCCAACCCAATTTAGTCCCATCTGCCAGCACCTGGCCCATATCCCTCCAAACCCTTGATACTCATACTGACTAATTGAAGAAGAACAAGTATCAGTGATTTGAGGAAATCAAAAAGTAAATCAAAGGAAGAGTTAATTAAATTTAATGCAGAAAAAAAGATTATGGTGAAAATAATGAGACTGACAGCAGACAAATCTCTAGGATCTCAGATTTTTATCCCAGGACATTAAAATAAATTTGATTAGATTTAGATTACATTACAGTGTGGAAACAGGCCCTTCGGCCCAACAAGTCCACACCGACCCGCCGAAGCGCAACCCACCCATACCCCTACCCCTACATTTACATTTTACCCCTTACCTAACACTACAGGCAATTTAGTATGGCCAATTCACCTGACCAGCACATCTTTGGACTGTGGGAGGAAACCGGAGCACCCGGAGGAAAGACACGGGGAGAGCGTGCAAACTCCACACAGTCAGTCGCCTGAGGCGGAAATTGAACCCGGGTCTCTGGCGCCGTGAGGCAGCAGTGCTAACCACTGTGCCACCATGCCGCCCACAAATAATCAAGTGAAACATTAAATTGGTGAGGAAAATTTTAGAAGCTTTCATCATGATCTTTCAAAATTCACTAGATTCTGGAATTCTTTCCTTAGATTTAAAACTTGAATGTTTCACTTGATTATTTAGGAAGAGTGAGAAAGAGAACCCAGAAATTTTATACCTATGAATCTAACATCAGTCTTGGGGAAGTTACTGAATCTCTCGTTAGGAAGAGAGCGTCATGCCCAGTTAGCCGAATTGAATTTACTAAGGCTTCACACTTGAGACTGAGAGGGCAAATGGAAACGTGTGGAATTGGAGGCAACATTTTGACATGATTCATGAATGTTTTTCAGAGATATAGTAGTGACACATCTGTAAATTTTGGTAAATAAAGTTTCACATGGGGGAATGCAAGGATAATTATATTGGACCTGAGGAAAGTAAATCAGTATTCTTCAACAGGTGAAAAGGTAGGAACCAGGGAGTTGAGAGATTTAGTTAAGGGTACATGTACAGAAATCACTTTTTAAAAAAAACGTAATGAGCATTTTTTTTAAAGAAATGTAAAATGCCTTAGAGAATTTGAGCCCTTACCTCGAGATCAGGAATAGAGTGGTGGTGGTGGTATTTATGAAACGGTTGTTAAAAGACATGGTTAGACTGTATTTAGACTGTTTTGTTTGATTCAGGGCATCACATCTCAGGAAGGATATATTGAAGAAAAACAGAAATCGAAAAATAAATCAGAAGAAGAGTTAATTAGATTTACTGCAAAGAAAAATGATGACACTGAGACTGGAGGGACTGTTATTCACCTTAATGATATCAAGCAAAAATGATTAAATTTAGGAGGGTTTGTTGCAGGGTCTAGGCTTTTGTTTATTCAAGTATAGGGAATTAAGTGATGACATAATGAGCTGGCTAAGATCATTAATGAATTTGATAGGATAGATATTGGGCAACTATTTCTCTAATAGAGTCCAGATCAAGGGGATATAACCTTGGAATTACAACTGGAATATTATGGTGCAGTGGCAGTTAACCTGATAATTTGAGTTCAAGTTCCACCTCCCTCAGAGGAATACATAGGATCAGAGAGGTCTACAGCACTGAAAAAGGATCATTGCATCCGTCAAAAGCAACCACCTATCTAATCTCATTGAATGTTTTCAACATCTGAACAGGTTGGTGAAAAATAATCAAGATGAGGGCTAGATTCTTTAGGGGTAATGTCCCAAAGAACTACTTCACACAAAATTCATGGAATTCTGGAAAGCTTTCTTACAAAAAGCTGCTGAGGCTAGGCCTTTTGAAAATTCAAAAACTAACATTGCTGTATTTTTGTTAAGCAAGAGTATTAAAGTTAAGATTCAGCTTAAATGACAAAGCAAACTGAATTACTTTGTCATGTTTCTAAATTGCCTTACAACATGGAAAAATTCAAGGAAATTATATTTGGGTAATTGGTTTCCATCATGAAAATAGTAGGTGAAATATGACAAATAGTTTATTTTTGAACTGAACTCTCTTTTGGTAATTTCTGGATAAGCATTGTAATTGAAAGCATTATAGTAATTTGCAAAATATGTATTGACAGGTATTTGTGCTGTGATAAGGAAGAAGCCTATGTGGAATGGTTAGCTAGTTTGCTTAATGCACAGGTAGGAAGTCCTATTTAATTTTACTAACCTTTCTGAATTATTTACCAATCTATTATTTTTGTGTTAGCATTGTTAAATTCTTGTACTACTTGAAAATGCACTGATATGAAAATAAAGCCTTATTAATATTGTTTATTAATGCTGTAGGAATAAAATTCAGCAACATAGCTCCAATAGTTCATTATGTAAGTAACTTTGCAAAAAATCTATTAAAGCAAAATTTGTAAATGTTGTCATTCTTACCTCATGATGTGTTAGAATTATTAATAGCAACTCAGGAATGCGTAGCACCTGTTGTCACTTCAGAGTTATATTCTACTTTGAGCTTGGGCGAAAAGATGAATTGACCATTATTTATCATGAGGGCAGTGTAATCTTTTAAAAATCATTATGTTTGCTTGAATATTAGTATAGGTTTTTGAAAAATTATTCTTCTCCGGAATGACCCCTAGAATTAAATAATTGACAAAGATGCAATACAGGGCATTCTGGTATCATGCGACAGTGACATTCCTCTGCAGTCTTGCATTATGATTTGATTAGATTCCCTACAGTATAGAACAGGCCTTTCAGCCCAACAAGTCCACACTTCTGAAGAATAACCCACCCAGACCCATTCCCCTACCCTATATTTACTCCTGGCTAATGCATGGTTTATAGAAAACCATGTTGTGGAAAACCGCTATAGAAAATCGTGCTGTAGAAGATCGCTACACCCTTTCAGTAAAATGTTTGCATTATCCAAACAGCGTCCACAATCTATTAATAACATTATAGCCAATTGGCATTGATGAAATGCATATTATACCCAAAAAACCTGCATGTTCTTCTTTTTAGTCATTTCGAGCTTTGTTCCAGTAAATGAAAACACAATATCTTTTCAAGTATGCATGCATAGAGCAACTGGTTTTAGCAAGAAAATTTCCAAGAAAAATATAAAACTTCCTCGTAGTTTTGGTTTTAAATCTTCCATCATTTTCTAAATGATTACCTTAAGTGGATTGTATATTCTATAGTTTCTATAGAAACAGGCATTAAAATCCTGAGAAGATCTGTCAAAAACGAAAGAAGGTTTTTACCACAGCTGGATAATTTCAGAGATTATAGACAAATTTTGAAGGACACTACTTTAAAAAAAATGATTCTCACCTTATTGACATGTTCAGAGCATATTTATTCCTACAAAATGAAAATTGTGCTGAAGATGCATGTTTTCTTTTAGTTTGTCTCTAAAACAGTCTGAGATGAAAGAAAGGAGTACAGACTAAGGTTGTAAAGGTCTCATATAAAGAGTTATCGAGAGAATTGATAGTCTAGTAAAAAAGGAAGATGCTAAACCTTTGAGGGAAGGTTGGGAGATGTGGCTAAAAGTGATGTATTTTGAGAAGGCTTTGGAGGAAAGTAAGCAAGCCAAGAATACCGAGTATTGGAAGAAATCAAGGAGGACTTTAGTAGCAATAAGACCGGGATAAGCAATGTTGTGGCAATGGACCTAATGTGTGTATTTTGAGGGTTGGATTTGCAATTTGATGCCCAGATCTACGTCAGACAGGTCCTGAGATTTGTGTTTCACATGATTCAGCCTTTGTTTGAAGCCTAGGCAGGGAAAATAGAGTTAATAGCAAGAGTTCAGAGTTGTTGATAAACAGCATTGAATTTAGTCCTTCCAATACTTAATGTAGAGAATTCTGGTTTGTCCAGACTTCATTATCAAATACGACTTTTCCTTGGAGCAAAGGATGGTTGCGGTATCGATGGAAAACCAAGAAAGATAAACTGTATGGCATTAGTATTCATAAGAAATCTAATTCTTTCTACTGATACTGTTACTGAAGGGCATCATATAAACAAGGGGCAGTCGATCAATCTTTGGAGAAATTCTGGAATCTGGGTGAGAAAATATTGTTTTGAGACAGGTCAGTTTCACTTACATGAGCCATACAGGAAAACTGTTGGACAATAATGACGTAACTAACCATATTCAATGTTAGAGCTGTCAAGGATTAACGGGAGTTATCACAGAAATTGTCCACTGATTATTTTGACCATGACATTCAGTACTCTGAGTCAGGTGAAAAATTAACTGCACAGGGAATTGACATGCACATGAATTGTTACACATTGTTTCAAAAACGAAATGATTGGATAACTTCACCCTTAAATGGAATTTTGTACTGTGATTAAAAACTGGTATGTATATGATTAGATTACCTACAGTAGGGAAACAGGCCCTTCGGCCCAACAAGTCCACACCAACCCTCTGAGGAGTAACCCACCCAGACCCATTCTCCTACCCTATATTTACCCTTGACTAATGCACCTAACACTGTGGGTAATTTAGCATGACCAATTCACCTGGCCTGCGCATCTTTGGACTGTGGGAGGAAGCCCGAGCATTGGAGGAAACCCACGCAGACACGGGGAGAATGTGCAAACTCCACACAGACAGACAGTCACCCGAGGTGGGAATTGGACCCAGGTCCCAGTGTTGGACTGGGGTGTACAAAAGTAAAAATCACACAACACCAGGTTATAGTCTAACAGGTTTAATTGGAAGCACTAGCTTTCAGAGCATCGCCCCTTCATCAGGTGGTTGTCCTGTAACTGTGTTATTAAACAAAAAATGGGTTGGCTCTTTAGGACAGAGATGAGGAGATGTTTTTTTTCCCTTTGAGTCTTTGGATATCTGTTCCTCAAAAGGTGAGAAAGGCAGAGTCTTTGAATATTTTTAAGGCAGAATTAGATAGATTCCTGATCAAACAAGGTAGTGAAAGGTTATCAGGATAGGTGGGTATCTGAAGTAATCAGATTAGCCATGATGTGGTTGAATAGTGGAGCATACAGAGCAGTAGTAGAACGGCTTGAGAGGCCTACCTCTGCTTCTAATGTGTATGTTCCAATAATAACAAAACATTAGCTCACTGATGGAATTTAATGTTAATTTTGCGCCTGCAAAATCTTGTTCTCCACAATTTGTTGTAAGGAAATTAAATTTGTCATGTACATGTTCTGATTTAGATCTGAAATAAATGGGCATTAGCTGTTAGTTCCTGACTTTGTCATTTTGTCTATACCAAGATATAAACAGTCTTAGTGAAGTTGTCTTTCAGTGATGGAAAACTGTGCTTGCTTTGTTTAGCATGAAGGTGACCTTTGGCGACTAGATGGAAAATTGCACGTTTCATCAGCAATGTTGAATGCAAAACTCAGCAACATGGGTTTAATGCCAGGTCAGAAGAAGATTGATGGCAGAAAAATGGAACAAACGCATGTAAGTTGTTCGCCATCGCTGATTCCACTTGTCAATGTTCACAAACAGCTACAATTATATTACTATTTGTATTAATGCGCAGTTATCGTGCATGTACATGGTGTGGAAATGTAGCATTGTATGTCAGGAATTAATTCCTGACCTGAAAAACAGAGTAGAAATATCAGTGCAAGGCATCTCTCATGACTGGAGTTTAATTTCCACTGTGGCATAGTATGAATTGTTGACCATCGGTCAGGTTTAATGCCCAGATGGTCCACTGTGTTTCCTGGGTATTTCCCAAGTTTCAATTTTTTTAAATGGCACGTTTGTATATTAGGTAAGCAAGAAGGTTTATATTCATTTTTCTTGTACATTGGTGCATTAAATTGTTTCTCAATACTATTTTGTACCACAAGGCCAGTCTTGAATATTGCAGCAGCTACAGATTAATGATGTTTCAAATGTTAGCAAATTAGTTTAGGAATAGTGAGGTGGCCTGGTTAGGGAGGATTGCCGTATTCCGGTAAGTTTATTTTATGAAATGACTTATTGGTTACAGATCCACAAACTGTTTCATTAAGGACTGAATGGTAGATGCGATGAAAGCCTGTTTTTACAGAATGCAGCCAGTACTGATGCAAGCTAATTTTGCTCCATGCACAGTGTCCTTTATTTGCATAATAAGCACTGCACTGCAACTTGTAATGAGAAAGCATAGAGACTTTGAAGGTTATTTGGTACCTGAGAAGCAGGCATTGTGGTTGGATTTCTAGATCAAAATGTCTTATTTGGTCAGAATAAGTGCAACTTCCGACTGACCTCTGCAATCACATCCAAAGCAAAGGAAAATCAAGTCTGGCCCGTGATTAATCTTATTGATCAAAATGCAATTGATCTTAAAATAGTCAGCATTTACTTCTGCTGGCCTTTAAAGAACAACACATCTGCAATGCAGCAACAGCTAATAAATTGCCCACAGTGTCTCATTCTCGAGTAGTATGTTCTACGCTTATGAAAATAGAACATGTTCTATGAGTAATGCTGTATGAGATCAACCAATCTAAATATCTGTAATACTGACTGTGAACTATTTTGTTGCGATACAATTTAAGCGACCAATTCGCTGACATTTAAAACATCATTAATCTGTAACCAATGCAATATTCAAGATTAGTCTTGCAACACAGTGCAGTGTTGGGAAACAAGTTAATGCACCAATATGAGGATAATGAAGAGAAAACACCTTTCCCACCTGATATACAAATGTGCCATTTATGAAAATAAAATAAATTAGAAAATATCAAGGAAAGCTAAGGCACTATCTTAACATTATAAATCACCAATTTGACAATGACCAGTGATCCATACTTTGCCACAATGAGAATGAAACTCTTGTGGTATGAGGTGTCTTGCATTGATATTTCTACTAGGGATTCAGGTCAGGAACAAATTCCTGAGGTATAATGCTACTTTTCTGAACCATGTGCACGCAAGGTCGCTTTGCATCAATAGGAAGTAGCAGTATAACTGCAGCCATTTGTGAATTTCTAGGCCTAATGTTATTGAGGAGATGTTTCTGTTGGTTGCAAATGAACAGGCTTCTTTGTCCTTATTCCATACTTTACTGTGACACAAAATTTTCACATAGTAAATTAGTGTGCCCCATATTTAAAGTATGCGCAACACACCAAGGCACATTTCGACATTGGCTCGCCCACTCCATCAAGAAATCTCAAGTGAGCATTGTAAGATGATGTTTACAAGTGAAACAACATACATTGAAAATCATCCTCACCTTTTTGCAGATCAACAGAAAGCGAGAGAGAGAGATATGTATGAGATAGGAGAGTGGCTACATTGCAAGAAGTCAATCAGTCCAGTATTCTCAGTATAAACTGATTAAGAAACTTATGCAATTAATGAGCACAAGCAGGACAAAAACGTAATTACTGTTTTACATTTGTGTGCTCTTTGCATTATAATTGTTTTTGACCTGTTTTGCATTCCCTGCTAGTTTTTGTTGGCAGGGAAAAGTTTAAATTGGCGGGGGTGGGGAGGAGGGGGGGTTATTGTTTCTGAGAGGTGGAATTGCTGTTTAAGGTCACCGGTAAAACTTACTTGTCAAAACAAAGGTGCCCTTCAGAGGGAATAGAACACCAATGCAGAGAATGCAAAGAACTGATACAAAACCTGTGTAAAACACCGACATGCATTCAGCCTAAATTTATGCTCAGTTCCAACCCTGACACTTCAGGAAGGCTGTCATGGCCTAGACGCAGTGGAGATTTACTTGAATGGTACCAGGGACTAGGGACTCCAGTCAGGTGGGCACACTGGAAACATTGGAAATGTTTTCTTCCAAGCAGAAATTCAGAGTAGGTTTCCCAGCGATGTTATAATTCATGAACGTTTTTCATGAATCTTTCTTAAATAATTCTTCCGAGCTTGCATCCCATCACCAGTCATCTTTTATTGTTAAATGCATAGTCTTTGACAATAGCACTGCCTCTCACTGAGTCAGACATTCAGGGTCCCAGTATTCCTGACATTCATCCTTTTATGTCAGCCCGGTCTCCCTGATTGGGGCTGTTAATCTTGTCCAAGCAGGGAATTGATATTTAAGATGTCCAGCTGGCTGATCTCATTAAAGTTACTATAGTTTCCAATGGCAAGACGGTCATTATCTAGTGGACAGATGTCAAGTGATTAGCAAAATACCCAGAACTGACATGAGGAAATGTTTTTAAGACAATGAGTGGTTATAATCTGGAACTTACTTAATGAAAGGGTGGTAGAAGTTGTAACACTCAAAAGAGAACTACATAAACACTTGAAGGGAAAGAAGTTGCACAACTGTGGGGAAGAGCAGGGGATTGTCATTGCTCTGCGTAAATAAAATGAATATTTAATATGTTGCTATATCCTAGTTTTACAGCAAGCAATATTATGGTTTCTCTAAGTTGGAGAAGTTGTGTTTCGTAAGCATATTAAATTTCCCCCTTTCAGCATTTAAATTCTTATTGCAGGACTGCAGCAAATTGAAGCTGAACGATGCCCTTCATCAAACATTTCGTGAGGGTACTCAGGGGCGACCTCATCACTTGGCTGCCTGCCAACTTCACTCAGAGGTTCTGCCTGCAAATGGACAGGAGCCAAATAGATCCACTTTACGCCCAGGTCAAATCAATGTAACACAAAACAACACAAAATTAAAACGTAATCAAGGACTGCAGACTTCAGGTCAAACAGAAGGCACTCTTTCTAAAATGGTTTTTGGAACTGATGCAAAACTGCATTCAGAACTCATGCAGGAGCTGAACACTGTCTTTCTGAAAAGTAATCCATTGGTTAAGAATGAATAAACTATGTCAACACCTGTAAAATATATGGACAGCTACGTCCTTTATAATGAACAAATCATACATCATAAAATGAAGATATTTTGCTTCATAAGAATTCACAATTAACAGGTTCACTTCATTCAGCAACTTACATCATTCCATTGTTAATGTATGTTATGAAGCAATAGCTATCAATTCAAATTATCTGATTTTAGAAACAACATTGAACCATATTAAATACTCAAAAGTAGAATCCTGACCATACACATACAATACTTTATGGGCTATCTTTGAGGCTTGTCATGTATCAAAGTTGAATTACATGGTGCTTATAACTAAATTGGCTGTGACTTCTCAAGCTATTTGGGAAGAATTGTTGCAATGCAGCCTGCATATCAAGTGCAGATATTCATAACCAATGAATAACCATTAGTTTGCTTGGAGTTATCATTGATAATCAACTGTGATGTTTATCTTCTTTATCAGGTTAACATGGGACTGGAAAGATTATCTCCCTATTGTCCAATCACATATTTCAATCAAGTTCCTGTAAAAGAATATTCCAGATTTAATTTGTCCTACAGTGACATAATCCTCAAGTATCCATTTTCAAGACACATGATATCTATTTCTTAGAAAACAATCAAACATGCACAGCCCTGTGCCTAAGTGACTGGTCTCCAAAATTACCCAATTCACTGAAAACATGTCAATTTGGCGTTTATACACTAGAAAGATTAAATGAAGTACAGAAAAAGGAATTTTATACTTTTATAAAATTTGCATTTATAACTTGTTTTTCCGTTGTTGCACTTACCGTCATTGATTAGCTTATATATTTTTAACTTGCCATAATATTGGCTGTATTCGAAACTACAGCATACTAAATCAGCCAATGATTTGGACAGTGTGCGGGCTGATGTGACAAAGATTCACTGTAGTATTTCCTTATTTTTTAAAATTATTTTCTTTTTGTGCTTTGCCTAAAGACAGCCCCCTGGCTTGTGGTCTACTCTAACTTCATCCTGAGCTGTTTCTCTGTCAGATTGTGTTAGTGACAGTTTGCCTTTGCCTTGCACTCTCTGAGGCAGGACAAGGAGGTGAGTTCTGGGTCTACCTCAGCTAAAGTGGGAATTGAATCTATGCTGTTGGTGTTATTCTGAACCACACATTGGTAACCTAGCCAACTGTGATAACTAGCCCCTTAGTTCATCAGGTTCACAACATTTTGAAAAGAAATGCAATTTGTTATTCAAGCAAATTGGCAGCACAATAGATGCTCTCGGATCCTTGCCTTCAATCTGAAGAGTGCTTGCTTTTATAGCTCTCTTGTTTGCAGCTGATTTACTCAGTATAGAATTTACTAGATTAATCAATTAAGATAGAAAGAGATGCATTTATATTGCATCTTTCATGATCGCAGGTCACCCCAAAGTGCCAATGAAGTGCTTTTGTAGTGTAAATTAAGCAAATAGCAAGTCTGAAATCCAAATACTTGGTGGCTATTATATCTCCATATATGAAACTGTTTATATTTTGCTTTTTTAACACTAACAAAAGGAATCTTATAGAACTGTAAACTATGCCATACTTTGAAAGAATGACTATTGATTTTTTGCTAGTCTCTCTGATAAAATGCACATAAATACCTTTTGAATATTGTCTTATGAAGGCCCCAGATTAAAAAAAAGCAGTTAAATATCTCCTTTGCTTCAACCAGATCCTACAAGAAGTGATATGGTTAATTGGTCTTTAGTTCCTTCTAGGTGCAAGTTGCAAGCAACATTTTCCCGGATTCATTGGGCGACCAAGCTGAGAATCAGAAAGTGGCATGTTGGAAGGTATTCTTTAGAGGATTGAGTTAAGGTGTACTTTTGGGTATAGTTTTTAGAAAGGGTCTCATTGTGCATTTAGACTGCCTAATACCTGATGTGGGATTGGTTAAAATCCCTCTCTAACTGAGCCCATGAAAATTCAGTAAAATCTAAAAGCTTCCATCAAACAATAATTTTAATAACTGTGTACATCTGCTTTCCTGGAATCAGCCACAATATAAACATCTGTCAATTTGAAATGATTCCAAGTTGCAGGTGATGCATGTTTGGGATTTTTGAGGATGTTATATGCTTCATATATTAGGTGCCTCAAAATATTTCAAAAGTCCTTTATGCTCAATGAGGTAGTAACCGGTGACTGTGCACATGAGGCAATAATTTTAGGAATATCAAAATGGCACAATCAATGACTAGGTGAATGACTCTTTAATCTCTGTTTCTCCTTGATATTATTAATTGAAGGATGGATTGTCGCTAGGTTACCAGGAAATTATCTGTCCATCTTCCAATAATACCTTTGGATCCTTAGTATCTACTAAATTATTGGGAAGAGAAATGATCAGGGCTTTTAAAAAACTTCATACACAAGATGTGGGTGTCACTGGCTGAGCCCGAATGTATTATCCACCTCTAGTTGCTCTGGAGAAGGTGATTAGGAGAAAGTGAGGACTGCAGATGCTGGAGATCAGAGCTGAAAAATGTGTTGCTGGAAAAGCGCAGCAGGTCAGGCAGCATCCAAGGAGCAGGAGAATCGACGTTTCGGGCATAAGCCCTTCTTCAGGAATCAGGAATTCTTCAGGAATCCAGTGGAGAAAGTGATGCTGAGCTGTCTTCTTGAAATCTGCATTCCATCTGGTCTAATATCATAATATCATCAGAAATGGAGTTTAAGGCTTTTGGCCCAGTGATACTGAAGAAATGTTTATTTATTTCCAAACCTGGATGCCAAGTGGCTCGGAGGGGAATTTGCAGGTGGTGGTATTTCCCCAAAATCTGCTGCCCTAAACTTCTACATGGAAGTGGTTGTGGAGTTGAAAGGAGCTATCTAAGGAGCCTTAGTGAATTTGTGCAGTGCATCTTGTAGATAGTACACACTGCTGCTACTGAGCATTGATAACAGAGAGACTGAATGTATGTGGTTGTGGTGTCTGTCAACCAGACTGCTGTGTCCTGCATGGTATAAGGCTTCTTGAGTACTGTTGGAGTTGTACTCATCCAGGCAATTGGCAAGTATTTATCACAGTCCTGACTTGTGCCGTGTACATGGTACTTTAGGGAGTGAGGAATTGGGTTACTCGCTGTCACATTTGTAGCCTTTGACTTGCTCTCGTGGTCACAGTATTTATGTAGCTAATCCAGTTCAGTTTCTCACCATTGGTAAATGTCCTTGATATTGACAGTGTGGAATTCAGTGGTGATAATGCTATTGAATGGCATAGGGTAATAGTTAAATTCTCTCCTTTATGGGAAATGACCATTGTCTGGACTTTGTATATTTGTATGCCATGAGTGCTACTTGCCATTTGTCAGCCCAAACCTGGATATTGCCCAGACCATGTTGTATTTGAGGAGTCCAAAATGATGCTGAACACTGTGCAGTCATCGGTGAATATGCCAGTTCTGACCTTATGATAGAGGGAAGGTCATTGATGGTTCAGTTGAAGATAGTTGAGCCTAGGACACTACCCTGAAGAATTCCTGCAGTGATGTCCTGGAGCTGAGATGACTGGCCTCCAACAACTACAACCAACTTCCTATGTGTCAGGGAAAACTCCAACCAGTAGAAAGATTGTCCCTGATACCCATCGACTCCAGTTTTGCTGGGCTTTTTTGCATGGTCGAGTGCAGCCTTCATGTCTGGGGCTGTCATTCTCACCTCACCTCTGGAATTCAAATTTACTGTCCATCTTTGAACTAAGGCTATAATGAGGTCAGGAGCTGAGTGGTCCTGGTGGAACCTAAACTCAGCGTCACTGAGCAGATTACTGCTGAACAAGTGCCGCTTGAGAGCACTGTTGATGACACCTTCCATTACTTTACTGACGTTCGAGAGTAGACTGATGGGACAGTAATTGTGGAAATTGGATTTCTCCTGCTTTTTCTGCACAGCAAGTTCTGAAAAGTTCTGGGAACTTTTCTACACAGTCACGTCGACATCAGTGTTGTAACAGTTCTGCAACAATTTGCAAGTGGCACAGCAAGTTCTGGAACACATGTCCCCAGTACTATTGCCAGAAAGTTTTCAGTGCCCTACATTTATCCAAGGCCTCCAACCGTCTCGTGTTAACATGTAAAGTGAATCGAATTTGATAAAGATTAGCATGCTGAGGAGGCCGCAATGAATCATCTACTCAGCACTTCTGTCTGTAGACTGCTCTGAATTCTTTGCTGTGATGTGTGATGGACATTGTTCAGAATAGGGATGTTTAGATTAGATTAGATTAGATTACTTACAGTGTGGAAACAGGCCCTTCGGCCCAACAAGTCCACACCGACCCGCCGAAGCGCAACCCACCCATACCCCTACCTTTACCCCTTTAACCTAACACTACGGGCAATTTAGCATGGCCAATTCACCTGTGGGAGGAAACCGGAGCACCCGGAGGAAACCCACGCAGACACGGGGAGAATGTGCAAACTCCACACAGTCAGTCGCCTGAGTCGGGAATTGAACCCGGGTCTACAGGCGCTGTGAGGCAGCAGTGCTAACCACTGGGCCACCGTGCCGTGCCGTGTGGTGCCTCATTTTCTTGTAGTAAGTTGTTTCATTGTCTATCACCATTTCCAATTAAATATGGCAAGACTGCAAGGCTTAGGTCTGATCTGCTGGTTGTAGAATCACTGTTGCTGTTGCTTGTGCTGTTTGGCATGGAAGTTGTCCTGTTTTGTATCGTTACCAGGCTAATACCTTACTTTTTTGTTTGTTGTTTCTGCCATGCATTCCTGAATTGAGCCAGAGTTGATCCCTTGACTTGATGGTAATGGTAGAGTAGGGGATATGCTGGTTGTTGAGGTTGCAGATTGTGTTGGAGTATAATTCTGCTGCTGTTGATGATCCGTAGAACCTTGAAGACTGGATGCCCATTCTTGAGGTGCGAGATTTATTCATGATGATGGTTCGTTTTTCTTAACATGAAGGTGTGACTTCATCTCCTCAAGGACAATGCAGTGGTCTCTCTTTCCAACACTGTCATGAACTGACGTACCTGCGGCAGACAGATTGGTAGCGATGAGATCAGTTATACTTTCCCCTCTTGTTAACAGCTCTTTTGAAAAATGGCATCTCCAAAATTGTTGCCCACTGTCATGGGCTGTCCCCTTAGATTATGTCAAGCTCCTAGAGTGCAACAAAAGTCTGTGGCTTTGCAGGTATGATTCCTGTCTATAGTGAACCCTTTAAGATTGTGTGTTTAGCGTTTGAGTCCCAGGATTGATCAGCTGAAATAGGCAAATTTTCCCCAAAATTTATATACATTGTTTTATCATATACGCCTGGAGAATTTTTCCAAGCCCATTGTCATTAGTGCAGCATACTGTTAGTCCATTGGATAGAATTGCCTCACTGAACTTCCATCCAGGTTCTTCTCAAACATGGTTCTTGAATGATCTTTTTCAGTCATTTACACCATTTTGATATTTTAAAGCTGTATGAATGTAAGATGAAGTCAGTCCATTGTTGCATCAGTGTAGAGAATGGTACAGTTTGAACCTTGATATGCTAAATTATGACAGTACCTTGTGAAAACATTGCTATGTCACTGTATTTGTAGAGTACTGTAGAGTTGACAGATCAAAATCATTTGAGATTTGTAACACAGATGCTCTGTTATAAAAATGTAGCGTGGTCTGAAGTGCTTTCACAATACCTCCTGTGGTTTCACCCCTTAACTGGAAGGGAAATAAACCTCGAGTTCAGCAGTTTCTACTCTGGCTGATCAACACTGACAGTTGAAGACAAAGTCATGAATTGCATATATAGTAATCAGTTATTGCTTGGACCGAGAGAGAAAAAGAGGCAGTTAGGCATTTCAATCTCATGAATTTAACATTATGTTGTAAATAATACAACAGCCCCGACAAGCAGAAGTTGAACTGCCTTTCAGAATCTCAAACTGACTGTGACCAAAGTTCTGATTGGTGTCATTGAATCAACATTTGGCAGCATGGATCTCACTTCTGTTCAGATAATAGTTTTGTATATCTTCAGAGGTTTGGCATCCTTTTAGCTGCTTCTAATTATGATTTGCCAAACAAAACTAATGATTAATTGCTACCTGTCACAGAATATAAAAGTTTTGTATTCCTATTTATTCCAAAATGTTCCTATTCCAGAGGAGCTAACTGCAACTTAGATTTCACTTTCTATTGACACTTGGATAGAATTTCTCCATGAGAGTTCCTTGATATTCCAGCATGAATTAGTTTGAAGTTGTTGAAGCCCCCTGTGAAATGATATTAAAAACCAGTCTGTTTTTTTTTACCTCAGTATTTCTATTAAAATTTTGGACGGAGGTCAGAAAAGCACCTGTATAGTTGCTAACTGTTCAGATTGTAAACATTAAGAAATTCCAACTCTGAACTGCACCGTGGTAGAAAGAGACAAGAGAGTTAATTAACACTTGACTTCAGGTTATACATTTTAAACAGTGTACCTGAGAGGAAATGAACAAACGGCAAAAGAGACCAATTAGCCCATTTTGCCAATACCAACTTGGAATTTCACAAATTTCACTTGGAATTGAATTTTGGGCTTTTAGTTGAGCGATATTTAGTGATACTATTTTGAAAATGTTAGGAAATTTTTCAGGGCTAAAGTGTTGGCAAAGTTGTAATTGTTAGTCAATCTGTTGTTTTACAACCCATTACATATCATTCAACAAGTTTTAACTTTTTCAAGAGTTTTTACTGAGATTGATAGTGTGAAAAGTGAATGTTCAAACCAAATCAGATAACTTGAACAGTGCCCCCTGGGAGCTGTGGCAACTCACTGACATAAGCTTTGCGCTTTTGTACTTAACAGGCATGAGGTATTGCTGTTGATTTCACATTTGTAATGATAGGGAGCACTTATAATTTCATTGTCATTATGACAGTAAAATCCTGGGCAAATGGTATTAGCGATATGGTTCAATTGTGAATTACTTATGAGGCTTGAGGGTTTAATCTAACGTTTTTGTTTACAATAGTTTGAGACACCTCAGTTAACAATTAATGTAACATTGTGATTAATTATGACTTAGTTTTGACTTCTGTGAACATTGAAAATTAACAACAGGAATTGATTGATTCTTTAGTTGTGCAACAGTATGAGGGATATCAGTGGGTTGAGACTATTTCTAAGGAATGTATCAACTCAAAAATTTTGTGCAAAATATAGCGGACCTTTTATATGGGTAATAGGATCCTTGAGACTTTTTTTAGTGGAACATAGGCTAGTTAACTTTAGATATTATATAATGCAGATTTTCTGTTACCATGATGCAAATGTAAATTATGCAGCTGTCATTGGTAATATTAATGTAAACAACACTTCTTTTGTAACGGTTAATTTAGCAGCAATTTGTCTACTTTGTCAAGATGGATAATGATAGAAAAATAGAAGTGCACATTCTATTTCTGTAAATATCTGCTCTTTGAAATTATACATTTATTATGAGCAGTCAAACTGCCACAAATCTTGTAAAATAAATAGCTTTGTAATTGTAACAAATGACACTTGTAATTAAGGTCTGTTTTTGGCTCCTTCAACAGCTGATGCATTTCAGCTGAATAAATACAGTTGTTGATCATGAAGTTTCTTCAGCAGTATGAATAATGGTGTGGTTAGTTACTTATGAATGCTTATATCACATTTTGATTATTGCTCGTCATCATATTCGTGAGCATCTTTCTTGCATCTTGATTCATATTTATATTTAATATGATGCAGAGAAATGTACAGAACACTGTTTCTTGAACTGACCTTGCTATGGGAAAGTTGCTTGCTAAAGTAGAAGATTTCTCCCAGTGAAAATTGAATCTGCTTTTAAGCACTTGATAAAATTTGGTTCAATTATTAGAAATGTATCCTCAGTCAGAGGTGGTTGGTTCATGCCCTGGTAAAGGACTTGAGTACAAAATCTGATCTGATACTCTGCTTCTGGGATCATTGTTTTGTTGGAGTTCTTGCCTTTACTTGAAATGTTATATTGGCTTCCTGTTCAAGTAAGAGACCCCAGGAATGCTAGAGGAACAGTGAGTTCGGCTTGGTCAGGATTTCTCTCTCAGCTATCATCACAGAACAAAATAATTAGTTATTTATTCAATGACTGTTCACTGGGATCTTGCTCTGCACGTACCTGTCAACCACTTTCACCTGTTCCAAACTGGGGTTACCCAACATTTATAGTATCAGAGCGTTGACTGCATGCTTACTCAAAGTTAGTCCAACTAGAAATGCAAACTCACATCAACAAAGAAGCTAATTTGTCTATATACGGAAAAGCGATCACTACCCACATACAAAACTCAAGATTGCCCCATCTTCCCCAAAAAAGGCGAGCCTTTAAGAAAAGAACATTACATTGGCAAAGAATGTTTAAGACTGACTGTGTGGAAGGACTCGATATTAAAGAAAATGCGGTATTTCTTCAGCAAATTAATGATAAAATCAGTTTTCAGTCATTTTTTTTCCCATCTTAAATTTCTATGTATATCAGAAGTCAATTCAACATTGCTTTCTTAGTTACAGCATTTAAACACAGTGGTCCCAAGGATCTTATGGTCTTAAGGCTGTCATACAAAGTTTAATGGTGGGGATGTGAATGGTTTTTACACCACATCTATTTAAAATATGAAAACCTTACAACAGTTCAGTAACCTTGGGATCAAAGCTGCCTTCTTACACTCTAACCTCTGATGTGATGACATCAGGCCGGAGAAAGTGAGGTCTGCAGATGCTGGAGATCAAAGTTGAAACTTTATTGCTGGAACAGCACAGCAGATCAGGCAGCATCCAGGGAACAGGAGATTCGACGTTTCGGGCACAGGCCCTTCTTCAGGGATTCCTGAAGAAGGGCCTGTGCCCGAAACGTCGAATCTCCTGTTCCCTGGATGCTGCCTGACCTGCTGTGCTGTTCCAGCAATAAAGTTTCAACACTGACATCAGGCCACTAACCCAACAACTTCAAGTCAGTCTCCAATATCACTGAAGTCAGTCAGGAATCAAAATCAGTAGCCAAATCAATAATGTTCATTGACCATGCCATTTCATGAATGGGCCATAAAAAAAACTTTGAGGGAGTCTCACCAGGTTATGCTACAATGGTGGATATAAAGGATCAAAACCAGGCTATGGCTACTTTCAGTAGAAGACTGGTGTTGGAGGTGAGAGGGTTTCATAGATGATGTAACCTTCGAGTTTTCCTGGTTTTCAGTCTGCAGTAGGACCTTTCTCTCAGCGTAAGATGCGCACAGAAAATGCTAGAATAAAGTTTGTGCACTCCAGCATTGAACTTTGCGGTTGTTATTCCCCATGGGAATTCTATTGCCATGACAGGTCCAGCAAACAGCTGCAGAAGGAGCTACAGGGGACAGGTAGCATCATCAGACAGGCAGAGGTTAGTAAAGGTATAACCTACTAACCATGTCTACAGGCCTAGAATGACTTACTCCAGATGTCCAAATGACATTGCTTTTGTCTCATTCCAGAGCCATTATTGTGTGACATGCTGTTTGGTGAGATAACCTCCAGTTCGCATTGTTAGATGTTCAGTGCCTATGAGATTAAATTAAACTGTGGCCTTGAATTTCTTCACTTTTGGGTCCTGCTTGGAATTATGTTGAAATCTTGGTGAAATTTCACAAACTGCAGCCCATCACAGTATAAAGGTTTGTACAAATATTCAGGAGTGCTCATAAGTATGGACTGATCTCCAACATCTGCAGTCCTCACTTTCTCCTTGCTCATAAGTATGACCCATTTACCATTGATAATGCCAATTAAGCAACAGAACCAGAGGTTTACGGCCATGATTGGATTTGCAAAGGTGGAAGGAGATATTGATTGTGAAATGTTGCAATATAATCTCTCTCCGGACAGCCAGAGTGTTTATATACAGTACAAACTATCACTACCAATGTGCAAATTGTCTTTGGCCTTAAATAGTGAGTATATTGGGGCTTCACAATAGAAATATCCACAGGCACTCCTAAGTGCTAAGGATATTCAGAGGCCTGGAACTTTTCAATGACTAGTTTCTGTAACAATAAATGTTACCCTCTCAAAATAATGGATCACCACATGAGAAATCCATAAACTACTTCTGAGCACAGGCATGACACTCCACCAGGGCCAACATTACACAGACCATCAGCAAAGATATGATGCTGTGCCCTTTGAGGAGGGAGCCTCAGAGGTGATTGATGCTTCCACGGGCTAGTAGCTGCAAGCTTACTAATGTTCCACCTGCTATGGAGACAAACAAAGAGCACAAAGGAGCTTATCATCATTTGACATGAATTCAGAGAGATATTTCCTAAATACACATCATTGAGAGTTGAAACTTAGGCCCCTCGATAATGAGACACACCTTTGTCCACAAATTCCACAAGCCTCCAACGTCAAATGCCATTAAAATAATATTTTGTAATTCTGTAGCCCTCCCTCAATGCTATTTGCTAAAGCGAGCTCCCCCGTCCCCCTCTCCCATGAATCTCACTATCCACGGCCTTCCTTCAACTTTACCTCTTCCAAATGTGCAATTCCATTCATTTACTGCGAGCTCCAGTATCTTCCCCTCCAGAGAGGTGAAAATTCCTCTTGGATTCATTGCTTCTCGTCCTAGCCCCCTTGAATAGTATATGCCATTATCTCCAACAAATAAATAGGGACAATATAGTGAATCTGCTGAGGAGAAAGGAATCATACTTTGGATCTTGTGCCCAGTATGTCCAATGGTCAGCATTTCCTAATTCCATTTGCCGACCAACAGCTGGTGCAGTTCATATTCAACTCAGGCTCCCTATGACATGCAGTATGGCATGGCTGCTGTTTATCATCTTGAGTGTTTAGCCAAAATGATAGGCTATCATACTCAACATAAATCATAGCCAGAAAAATCCAACTTGGAAGTGATTACACAATCATTCTGGCAGATCATAAGAGGTCATTTAGCCTCTGAGAGCCCTGTAACCAAGTTTTCCAATTATCCCAAGCTGTCGACCTCCCTTCTTTCACCAATCACTTAATGATGAGAACTTGCAGGGACCTATTAAACCATAAGCACATATTTGGACTGGATATCTCAACGGTCAGTGGCTCCATTTGCTCTGCTGTATGGTGATCTTTTACCCTTACCAAAGATAGCTAGAGGGTACAGTTAAGTCTCAACCTCTGTTATTCAGAAGCTACAGAACACTGCCATCTATACAGCAAAGTAAAAAATTGTCGAGATATGTCCTGCCCACGAAATGCTCAACAAATCCAACCTGGTTATTTACTGCCTCATTATTCTATTCTTGATCATAAGTAAAGTGATGGAAGGGATCATCAACAGTGCTATCAAGCAGCATTTGCTTTGCATTATCCTGCTCACTGACATTCCGTTTGGGTTCAGGCAGGACCACTCTGTTCCTGACATCATTACAGCCTTGATTCAAACACGGGGAGAGGAGCTGAACAGGGAGCAGTCTGGAAGTTAAGAGATTATAAAAACTGACTTCGTAGATTTGAGGCCTGCATTTCAGAACCAGAGCTGAGCAGGAGCGAACAGAGAACAGTCTGGGAAGGTAAGAGATTATAAACTCACCTCGTGGATTTGGGGCGTGCACTTCCGGAACTGAGCGGGAGCGAGCGGAGAGCAGTCTGGGAGGGTAAACATTTCTGATTCTGAGAGGGAAACTAAAAAGTGACATCTCAGGAGGGCTATGATTTGATTGGCTAATAAAGGGTGTGCTAAACTTGAATCTGTTAAATTGAATCTTGTTAATTTATTGATTACAATGTATTTATTGGTTACAACTTGCATAAGCAGAGATACAAAAACAGTTAAAAGTGAAAAAAATTCAAAACTAATTAAATAAAATAAGAGTGGATGGTCAGATGATGTGTTGTTTCTGCATGATGTGGGAGGTGGTGGACCCCATTGTGTTTCCCAGTGATTGTAGGAAATGTTAGTTGCTGGAAGCACGCTGGCTCAGAGTTGATGAGCTGGAGTCTGAACATTAAACATTACGATACATCAGGAAGGGGGAGAGTTACCTGGATGCTGTGTGTAAGGAGACAGTCACACCCCTTAGACTAAGTAACTCTAATTCAGCCAGTGATCAGGGACAGGATGCTGTGGCTGTGAGTGAGGCAGGTAGAGGGGGCCAGGCAATAGACGAGCTGGAGCCTCAACCCTTGTCCTTCAACGGGTTCAAGAGTTTTGCTCCCTGTGTGGATGCGAATGGGGACTGCAGAGAGGATGAGCTGATTGACCAACAGCACCGTGGTGCAGGGAGCCATTCAAGTGGGGGGAGAGAAGAGAAATGTAGTTGTTTAATGGGGATAGTATGGTTAGGGGCATATACACTATTGTCTGTGACCAGGATCGAGAGTACCGAACATTGAGTTGCCTACCTGGTGTTCAGGTTCGGGATATCTCATCTGGGCTGCAGAGGACCTTGAGTGAGAGGGTAAAGAAGGTACCAATGACATAGATATAACTAGGGCAGAAGTTCTGCTAAGGGAATATGAACAGCTAGGAGTTAAAAAGCATAACCAAAAAGGTAATAATCACTGGATTACTCCCTGACCCACAAACTAATTGGCACAGGGTCAATAAGTTTAAGCAGGTAAATGCGTGGCTCAAAGATTGGTATGGGAGAAATGGGACAGAATTCATGGGACATTGGCATTAATAACCATTAGAGGTTATTAAAAACTCCAGCACAGACACAAATATGACAGAGTGTATGGAAAGGGTTAGCAATCAAACTTCAAGCACACTGGACAAACTAATGACAATGAGAAGAGGGGTCGTTAATACAGGACTGAAGGTGTTATATCTGAATGCAGGCAGTATAAGGAATAAAGCAACTGAGCTTGTGGCGCAGGTCGAAATTGGCAGGTATCACATGGTGGGGATCACAGAGACATGGCTGCAAGAGGATCAGGATTAGGAGCTGAATATTCAAGGATATGCATCCTATCAAAAAGATAAACAGGTGGGCAGAGAGGATGGAGTTGCCCTATTAGTGTAAGAAACAAAGTAGAGGCAGATGGTGTAGAATCTGAGTGGATAGAATTGAGGAACGATAGTTGGAGTTATGTACAGGCCTCCAAACAATAGTCTGGAGCTGGGGCGCAAGAAACACCAAGAGATAGAAAAGATGTATAGGAAAGGCAAAGTTACAGTGATCATTGCAGATTTCAATATGCAGGTGGACTGGGAAAGTCGGGTGGTAGTGATTGGCAAGAAAGGGAATTTGTGGAATGGCTACGAGATGGCTTTTTGGAACAACTTGTAATGGAACCAACTAACAAACAGGCAAAACTGGATTTAGTATTATGCAATGAGGCAGACTTGATAAGGGAGCTTAAGGTGAAGGAACCCTGAGGAGGTAGTGATCATAATATGATTGAATTTACTCTGCAATTTGAGAGGGAAAAGATAGAATCAGGGTAACGATATTACAACTGAATAAAGGCAACTGCAGAGGCATGAGGGAGGAGCTGGGTAGAACTGATGGGGAGAGGAGCCTAGCAGGAAAGACAGTGGAACAGCAATGGCAGGAGTTTCTGAGAGTAATTTAGGCGACACAGCAGAGATTCAATCTGAGGAAAAAGAAGCATGGTACAGGGAGGATAAGGCAACTATGGCTGACTAGGGAAGTCAGGGAGAGCATAAAACCAAAAGAGAAAGCATATAATGTGCTGAAGAGCAGTGGGAAACAGATGATTGGAAAGCTTACAAAGGCCAACAGAGAACAACAGAAAAAAAGAAATAAGGAGAGAGAAGATTAAATATGAGGGTAAGCTAGCCAGTAATATAAAAGGAAGACTATCGGAGTTTCTTTAGATATATGAAGGGCAAAAGAGAAGCAAAAGTGAATATTGGGCAGCAGGAAAATGATGCAGGAAGATAGTAGTGGGGAATAACGAAATGGCTGAAGAAGTGAACAATTTCTTTGTGTTAGTCTTCACAGTGAAAGACCTGAGTAATATCCCAAAAATTCAAGAGAGTCAGGGGACAAAGGTGAGTATTGTTGCTGTCACCAAGAAAGAGGTGCTAGAAAAACTGACTGGCCTGAAGGTGGGATAAATCACCTGGACCAGATAGACTACACCCTGGTGTTCTAAGGGAAATAGCTGAAAGGATAGTGGAGGTGCTGGTGGTGGTCTTTCAGGCAACAGTAGAATCAGGGAGGGTCCCAGAGGGCTGGAAAATCACCAGCATAACACCCCTGTTTATAAGGAATTAAGGCAAAAGACAGAAACTACAGACTGATTAGTCTAACCTCAATCACAGGTGAGATCCTAGAATCCATTCTGAAGGATGAGAGTTCTGCATACTTGGAAGCATATGGTAAAGTAGGGCAAAGTCAGTATGGTTTCACCAAGATGTGGTCATGCCTGACAACTCTGCTAGAATTCTTTGAGGAAGTAACGAGCAGGTAAGACCAAAGAGAGCCAATGGATGTTACCTACCTGGACTCAGAAGGCCTTTGACAAGGTGCTACACAGGAGGCTACTGAGTAAGGTAAGGGACCATGATGTTAAAGGCAAGGTGCTAGCATGGATAGAAGATTGGCTGTCTGGCAGAAGGCAGAAAATAGGGATAAAAGGGTCCCTTTCTCAAGATAGCAGCCAGTTCCGCAAGGGTCAGTGTTGGGACCACAACTTTTCACCTTATACATTAACAATCTAGATGAAGGAACTGAGAGCATTCTGACTAAGTTTACAGATGATACAAAGATAGGTAGAGGGACATGGAGCATTGAGGAGGCAGAGAGGCTACAGAAAAATTCACTACTTTTCATCATGTATATAAATGATTTGGCTGTGAGCATAAGAGGTATAGTAAGTTTGCAGATGACACCAAAATTGGAGATGTAGTGGACAGCAAAGAAGGTTGCCTCAGTGAGTTTTGAGAAGATATGTAGCTCAAGTTGAGGTTCTGGATGTACAAGAATTCCTAGAAGCATGGCATTCCAACCGGAACTCTATCAACAAACGTATTGAGTTGGACCCCATTTACCACCCTCTGAGAAAAAGAACAGGAAATGACATAACCACAGGAAATAACATCACCAATTCAAAGAAATGCAAACATATATAGAGAGAGCAGGAATCATCAGCAATGCTTCATCTGGAGGTTCACTGAAAATGTTACCTAGTATGGTGACAATACGTCTTAAAATGTGCCTTGCAGCTCAGCGAGCAAACCTACATCAAGATGGTTACCTCAGATTACAACAGGGTCTTGATCAGATGGCCCAATTGGCTGAGAAGTGGTAGATGGAGTTTAATTTAGATAAATGCGAGGTGTTGCATTTTGGGAAAGCAAATCTTAGCAGGACTTATACACTGAATGGTAAGGTCCTAAGGAGTGTTGCTGAACCAAGAGACCTTGGAGGGCTGATTCATAGCTCCTTGAAAGTGGAGTCGCAGATAGATAGGATAGTGAAGACGGCATTTGGTATGCTTTCCTTTATTGGTCAGAGTATTGAGTACAGGAGTTGGGAGGTCATGTTGCAGCTGTATAGGCCACTTTTGGAATATTGCATGTAATTCTGGTCCCCTTCCTATTGGAAGGATTTTGAGAAACTTGAAAGGGTTCAGAAAAGATTTACGAGGGTGTTGCCATAGTTGGAGGATTTGAGCTGTAGGGAGAGGTTGAATAGGCTGGGGCTGTTTTCCCTGGAACCTCGGAGGCTGAGGGGTGACCTTATAGAGGTTTATATCATCATGTGAAGCATGGATAGGATAAATAGAGAAAGTCTTTTTCCTAGGGTGGGGAACTCCAGAACAAGAGGGCATAGGTTTAGGTGAGAGGGGAAAAATATAAAAGACACCAAAGGGGCAACTTTTTCACATAGTCACCCTCTGCGTGTATGGAATGAGCTGCCAGAGGAAGCGGTGGAGATGAGTACAATTGCAACATTTAAAAGGCATTTGGATGGGTATATGAATAAGAAGGGTTTGGAGGGATATGGGCCAGGTGCTAGCAGGTGGGTCTGGATTGGGTTGGGATATTTGGTCAGCATGGACATGTTGGACTGAAGGGTCTGTTTCCATGCTGTACATCTCTATGACTCTATGTGCACAAGCTAGGAGACCAGGCAAAGAAGCGGCAGATGGAGTATGACATCGGAAAGTGTGAGGTCATGCACTTTGACAGGAGGAATAGAGGCATAGACTATTTTCTAAATTGGGATAAAATTCGGAAGTGTGAAGTGCAAAGAGATTTGAGAGTTCTAGTCGAGGATACTTTCAAGGTAAAGTTGCAGATTTAGTTAGTTTTTAGGAAGGTAAATGCAATGATGGAATGTATTTTGAGAGGGCTTGAATATAAAAGCAGGGATGTACTTCTGAGGCTCTATAAGACACTGGTCAGACCACATTTGGAGTATTGTGCACAGCTTTGGGCCCCATATCTCAGGAAGGGTGTACTAGCACTGGAGCATGTTCAGAGGGGGTTCACCAGAATGGTCTCAGGAATGAAAAGCTTGACATGTCAGGAAGGTTTGAGGACTTTGAGTTCATACTCGAGTTTAGAAGGATGAGGGGTGATATAATTGAAGCATACAGAATACTGAATGGTCTGGACAGAGTAGATGTTGTGAAGATGTTTCTTGGTAGGAGAGACCAGGAGCCGAGGGCACAACCTTAGAATAAAAGGAAGACCTTTTAGAACACAGATAAAGAAAGACATCTTCAGCCAGAGTGTGGTGAATCTATGGAATTCATTGGCACAGAAGGCTGTGGATGCCAGGTCATTGAATATATTTAAAACTGAAATAGTTAAGTTCTTGGATATCTTCCTACCAAAGTGCATCAAGAGTTACGAGGAGAAAATGGAAGAATGGGATTGAGATACTTATCAGCCATGATTGGATGGTGGAGCAGACTCAATGGGCTGAATGGCTTAATTTCTGCTCCTATGTCTTATGGTCTTATGGACAAAAGAGATGGAGTGAAAATAACCGTGCTTTATATCAAGCCTGCGTTTGACTGAGTGAGCTAGAGTCAATGGAAATTGGAGTGGGTGATGGTTGGAACTTTCCATTTATCATATCTAATGAAAAGGAAGTCTTATTTTCTTAAACGTCAGTCATCACAGCTCCTGGGCATCTCTGCAGGACTTCCTTAGGGTAGTGTCCTAAAGAACACTACCTAAGACACTAGGGTAGTGTCCTTCCTGAAGAAGGGCTTATGCCCGAAACGTCGATACTCCTGTTCCTTTGATGCAGCCTGACCTGCTGCGCTTTTCCAGCAACACATTTTTAAGTAGTGTCCTAAACCCAAACATCTTCAGCAGCTTCATCATGAGGTCAGAAGTGGGAATATTCACTTATGATTGCATAATGTCCAACAACATTCGCGACTCCACGGATACTGTAATAGTCCATGGCCAAATGTGACAAAACCTGAGTAGGATTCACCCTTAGGCTTGCAGTTACCACTCAAACCACAGCCAGACTATGACTGTACCAATAAGAGAGAATCCAACCATTACTTCTTGAGATTCAATGGCATTACCACTACTGAATCCATGCTATTAATATCCGGGAATTAACTTTAACCAGAGGCTGACCTGTGGCTACAAGAGCAGGTCATAGGTTAGATGTCCTGTTGTGAACATGATGTAGAGACACCAGTGTTGGACTGGGGTGTACAAAGTTAAAAATCACACAACACCAGGTTATAGTCAAACAGGTTTAATTGGGCTTCCAAATAAACCTGTTGGACTATAACCTGGTGTTGTGTGATTTTTAACTGTGGTGAACAATTCACATTCTGGCTCCCCAAAGAAGTTCCACCACCTACAGATCAGGAATGTGATTGGATACTCCCCACTTACCTGGAAGAATGCAGTTCCAATAGCATGCAGGAATTCAGACACCATCCAGGACAAAGCAATGCACTTGATTGGCACTAAATCTAAAAACTTTCACTGCCTCCACTATCCATGCTTCGTAGCAGCAATACGTACCATTTTCAAAATGTACTGTAGTTATTCACCAAGACTCCTTAAAGAGCACCTTCTAAACTCTCAACTACTGCTATTTAGAAGGACAAGGGCAGCAGAAAAATGAAAATAAAACTTGACACCAAAATAAGTTACAATTAAATTAGGGACTCTTTTTAAGTTGACGCAAAATAACATTAAGGAATATATTAAGAGAATAACAATTCCATGGTTTTGAACAAAAGTAATGCTTTACTATAAAATTTAGCACAGCCATATAATCTACAGTAAACTTACAAAGTGTTTCTAACACCAGAATTAATTTGTGGTAAACATGGGTAATATATTGTAATCAAACACCTCACATCATGACATTAAAAAAAGCAAACACAATCAAAACTAATCAATCTTACCAAATTCCCTTTTATTCTATTGATATAGTGGGAAATCAAATGTCATTCAACACTACAAGGGATTACAATTCCTCACTTTTGTCAATCTGGCCTTGAAACTTGCCCGTAAGCACACCATTCCATTCATGAATTGCCCCCATGATGTCTCCTGTTGTGATCAATCCTCTTCTTTGTTAGGTCTCTGTTCCCCTTAATTCTGAAAACAGTCTGCCAATTTATTTATTCAGAAACCTGACTATAGCTTTTTGCTAATAGCTACCTTCACAAATCTAGATATGCTCCTGGGAAATAAAAGTGTAAAGTGAATGTTCCATTTTTGTGGCTGGCATGAGTCTGTTTGATATGAACAGGATCTAAAATTTATTGACTTTTTGATTGATTTTTATGAAATAAAGATAAATCAGTTTATAATTAATCAAAATCTTAATACACTAGACTAGTCCAAAACTTTCAAGAGAAGTACTTGTAAAATAGATCACACCACACCAGGTTATAAGTCCAACAGGTTTATTTGGAAACACTAGCTTTCAGAGCACCATTTCTTCATCAGGCCTCTGACGAAGGAGCGGCGTTCCGAAAGCTTGTACTTCCACATAAACCTGTTGGACTCTAACCTGGTGTTGTATGATTTTTAATTTTGTCCACCCCAGTCCAACACCGGCACTTCCAAGTCACAAAGTATATAGAACATAAAACAAAAAAAATGCAATACAGGACCCCCACATCTATGTTGACCATGATGCCGTCCTAAACGAACCCCATCTGCCTGTATATGGTCCATATCCTTCTACTCCCTGTCTGTTCATGTGTCTGCCAAAATATCACTTAAACTTTGTAAACTTATCTGCTCCTACCATCTCTCCTGCCAGCATGCATTCCAGGCACATACCACCCTCCATGTAAAAGAAATTTCCTCACACATCTCCTTTAACCTTATGTTCCCTCGTATTTGACATTTCCACCCTGGGGAAAAAAAGATGCTGACTGCCCACCCTATCCCTGCTTCATAATGTTTTATACTTGTCAAGTCATCCCTCAGCTTCTAACAAATATAGTTCTCGATGTTCTGCTTATGCTTCCAATGAAGACTTATCAGCTCTTTACCTGGTGATAGGTAGCTTGTCCATATGGAAACAAGTCAGCTTATGGGCTATGTCCTATAACAGCGATAATACAGCCGATACATTGGAGTTAATTCTACTTTATTTCAGTTGCTTTTATGTTGTATGGAAATGTGTTTATCAATTCTCTTTTAAATATTAAAGCACCACTGCATGTACTAAATATTATTTAAGACTGAAGAATAGATAAATGCATGATTACATTTGTTTTGCAATTATACTTTGGTTGAGTTTTAATAATACCCTACTCTGTGACTCGTGTATTGAATATTAATAAATGCAATTTAAATGAATAATTTAAGAGCAGCTGTGATTCAAGTAGGAAAAGCTATTGTAATATGGCAAGTAGCTGTTTTGGTTTTTCTCTTTTGCATCTTTTCTCCTTGTCAAGAAGTTAATTTATACAGACCTACAGTTCCTCAAGCAACTCCAACTGCCTCAAACATTGGCCATTCTTTATGGGGAAACATATACAGTGAGTGTAAGTAGAATACTTTGTAGTGGGGATATTGAATATGACTCTATATGCACTTAGTGTAACAGTAAGGAACATGTGTAGTCAGCTGACTTCAGAAATGTTCAGAGATATTAAATTCAGCAAACTTATCAGTAATGTACTGACTTTTTTCATTACAGTGGAGAGTGAAAAGAAGGAGGCCTACATTTATTTGCCCTACCTAAGAAAATCCCAACCCCAATGAATGCCATTTTAATTTTGGAATATCTACAACAACAACCAATAAGAAAGATTCATATTGTGATTTATTGTGTCTCTCAGGACTTCCTAAACTTCTTTCCATACAAAGCTACATTTAATTGCATTTCATCTTTCTATAAAAAAGATGAAAATAATTATTCTGCTGCTGTTCTGCAAGAAATCATTTTTGTGATTAAACACATATGGCAGTAAATTTCTGTAAATTACCAGCTTCACAGACCTTGAATTTTTTCTCTTCTCTATCATAACAAAACATGGAGAGCACAGCTGGCAGATAAGTGACTGTCACTTGTAATATGTACAAGATCATTTATATATCACTAACTCACTAGAGGAAATAAAGCAATTTATTTGTATAATGTTGTTCTACTGCAACTGACTAAACCTAAAATGGAATAACATCAAATGACAGCATGAAAAACAAAACATGTGAGTATAAGACGGCAGCTTGAATGGAAGGTATTGATTTAGTTAAAGTTTTTAGAAGATTGCAGTAAACAATACATTATACAATCCACCTCACTTTTTTGTTCAAATTCTGAGAGAAATTTGCTTCAGGTGCTCTCCTTATCCATTATTGTCATTCAAAAGATAGGACTGTGGGACAACCCTACAACATTTTCTGAATTGTAAACTCTTAGTTTATTTATTCCTATCAAATACATGAATTAGTTATATTAGTCCAATGAGAAACAATTCATAATCTGATTTAGTCCACTGTGAAAAAGCAATAAATAATCAGAATGTGCTTGCATTCAATCAATAGAGATGTGATAGTTCTTAGCAAAGCTCAGTGAAAGAAACTGATGTATAATCCTATACCTAAAAACTTAGGTTAGAACTGACATCAGTACCTCATCTGTATCCTTATTTTAAATATATACTTTTGGACACTGTGAAGAAGAAACAAAATTTTCAGCCATACTCATTAGATTGATGTGAATATATAATAATAATAATGTGCTTTTCACTTTTGTTTGTAATGTGTCATGCTTTATTATATTACAGTCAGCTGTGAAACAAGGTCACTTGCCACTCAGTATTCAGTACACCTTGCTGAGAAATGTATAGCTGAACTTTGCTAATAATCAACTAAGTGTCTATTTTGAGGAGTTTCATTGAGGTTTTCAGCGAGTTATCTCACACGAATTCCGTTGCATGCACCATAGATTTATGATGCTACTCTCACACTATCGGACATGTGACAGTGGCACAAACTCCTTATTGCTGCCACCTCTGACGATTTCCACTGAAGGGACTTATTTCAAACCCAGCTGTGCACCTAGTCAAATTTGAACAGACACAACCGCACAGCAGTGACCTCAAGGACTCTCCTTAACATTCAGTGAACAGATTCACGCCTCCCCCCAGCACTGAGTATTGCTCATCCCCCATGACAACTTTGGTGGAGAGCCCCCTTTGGCTCTGAGTGACCAGATGCCTGACCAGTCTTCTCTCAAGAGTGCACAGCTGTGCACTGAATAGTTTTGTCCATGCAGATCAGCATGCTGTTTTTTTGGCTCTGCTACTGGAAGCCACTGTTGTGCTCAGACTTCAGAGGTTTGCACAGCAGAAAAAATAGTTAGCAGGAATGTTGTCCCTGTCTAATAGCTGCGCAGCTTTCTGACTGACTTAGTACTAAACTCCTGAACAGTTGAACTGGACATGCAGGTCAGAACATGGCCTAATTCCCAAAGTGTAACAACATGCAAATCCTGACTCTGACTATTCCAAGCAATCATTTGGCTGTACATAAGTCCCTTGACTGAGATTTGATACTGTTCTTAACTGATGATGGTGGGACTCCCTGACCTTTCTCCTTGACTTGACTGAGGACTACTCCCTGTAGACTTTCAGGCATTGTCATTTGATTATAGCACATGCAGAGTGCTGGTCGATGTCCACCCTCTTGACTGATCATTGCAAGCAAACATGACAAGCTGCCTGGTTTTTGTTCTCTGTTTAAGTTAAAGACAAGGTCATGCAGAAGGACTGTGAGCCTTTAAATATTAAATACGGCAGCAAAGTGCGAAAAGGCAGGTAAGGTAAGGCCAAGTATAGGCGCTGTGTCCAAGTACATGTGAAGTGAGTGAGCATAAAGAAAGCAAGTAAAGAGCCCTGAAATGCAGCCAGCTCCTATGAATGATGTGGGTGTCTGATCCCCTGTATAAAGCAGTCTGTCAGCATCATTACAATGTAAGTGCAGTATTGAAGTGGAGAGCTGTATTCTACATAAGTCAAATATGTGCCATGATAATGTGGTGAGCCTGGTACATGTCTAATGCCGGCCTGCATATGTGAAGGTTGCAGTTCTGTTGTTCATCAAATGTAATAAATCAGTTTGTTATTAAAACCTAGCTATACCTGATAAAACTAGCTTTTCAAAGGTTCTAACAGAAGCAACTTCTCCCTCAACTCCAGTTTCTAAATATGTACCAACTTCAAAGATAAGTAAAATCAAGCAGGACCTCGAACTGGAGTTGCAACTAATCTCATCAGTGCCTCACCAATAGCCTATGTTGAAATTACTCCTCCTCCTTGAGTTTTGTTTGCAATTAGTTAATAGCCAATAAAAGTTTGCTGACTTAAACTTTTGATTCTTATTAATTTTGACAAAATAATATCTGTGGAACTGTTCAAACTGTCTTTAATTTATTCAGACTGGCTGTTCACCCTGTGTGGAGTCAATGCAAATTTCAGCTTTGGGGCCAAATGATAATGATATCATTGTTACTTAATCTAAAAGAATGAAAAAAAAAATTAAAAAGGGATAGCAGCTCAGATAGGATCTATTTCTGTGACAACTTACTTTACAAAAGTTTGTTTTTCTTTGGAATTTATATCAAACTTTTAAACCTCAATTGTTTATACTTATTCAGCACATGGGAAGTGTGACTGTCCAAGGCATTCCAGCTTGTACATTCATTTGAACATTCTGGCCTAGAATTTTCTGTAAGTGTGTAATTGGAAAGTTATGCCAATTTAATGGCCATTTGTTTGACAATTTTGTGTCACAATCAATTTGCTAGGCATCTAATTAGACTATACCAGTGTAAAAAAAAGTGATTACAACGTAACATTAAACTACATCTCTACTGTCTTCCTGATTAGCTATAGTCTACAACAATTCTTCTTTTCCCCAAATGGCAGAGTGAATATCAACAGTACCATTTTTCTTTTTGTTTAACTTATTTCCCTTTTTAGAATTTAGAATGGCATGATGGCTCAGTGGTCAACACTGCTATCTCACAGTACCAGGGTCCCAGGTTTGATTCCAGCCTCAAGGGACTGTCTTTGTAGAGTTTGCATGTCCTCCCTTTGCCTGTGCAGGTTTCTGTCGGGTGCTCCAGTTTTCTCCCACTGTTCAAAGATGTGCAAGTTTGGTGGACTGGTCATGCTAAATTATCCATAGTGTTCAGGGATATGTAGGTTAGGTTTTACACAGAGTGTAAAAAACAGCACATAATCTTCAAAGCAGTACAAGAGTATATTGAACAGAAATTAGGTTAGATTGTAAGTAGCTATATATAACAATTTTTAATTCATTTTGTGTAAAAGTGCATGTTATCATGGTTTGTGAATGTGAGAGTTACTGTTATTTGTAGAAAATAAGTTTAATTTAGAAATCTGGTGGAATTAAAGGAAAACAGCCAGTCAGGCAGCATCCGAGGAGTAGGAGAATCGATGTTCCGAGCATAAGCTCTTCATCAGGAATGAAGGTGTGGGCTAAGGGGGGTGGGGCTGGGCGGAAGGTAGCTTAGAATATGATAGGTAGATGAAGTAGGTGCACCTCATCCACTTCCCACATCTCGGCCCTCGAACCCCACCCCTCCAACCGCAACAAGGACAGAACCCCCCTGGTCCTCGCCTTCTGCCTCACAAACCTCCTAATACATGGCATTACCCTCTGCCATTTCTGCCACCTACAAACAGACCCCACCACCAAGGATATATTTCCCTCCCCACACCATACATGTTTCATAAAGACCATTCCCTCTGCGACTCCCTTGTTCAGTCCATGCCCCCTACCAACCCACCCTCCCCTCGTGGCACCTTCCCCTGCCACTGCAAGAATTGCAAAACCTGCACCCACACTCCTCCCCCCCAACCTCCATCCAAGGCCCCAAAGGAGCCTTCCACATCAGAGATTTACCTGCACTTCCACACACTTCATCTACTGTATCCTGAAGTGGTCTTCTCTACGTTGGGGAGACAGGACACCTACTAACGGAACGCTTCAAAGAACATCTCCAGGGCACATGCACGAAACAACCCCACCATGCCATGGCTGAACACTTTAACTCCCCCTCCCACTTCCCAAGGATGCAGGTCCTGGACCGCCTCCACTTCCAAACCCTTACTATCCGACCCCTGGGGGAAGAATGCCTCATCAGTTTCACCAAGTTTCCTCATTTCCCTTTCCCTCACCTTATCCCAGATCCAACCTTCCAACTGAGCATCGCCCTCTTGACATGTCCTACCTGTCCATTTTCCTTCCCATCTATCTGCTCCACCCTTCTCTCTGACCTATCACCTTTACCCTCACCTCCATCTAACTATTACACTCTCAGCTACCTTTCCCCCAACATCACCCTCCTCCCATTTATTTCTCAGCCACTTTGGGCTATACCCTCATTCCTGATGAAGAGCTTATGTTTGAAACGTCGATTCTCCTTGGATGCTGCCTGACTGGTTGTGCTTTTCCAGCGTGACACTCTTGTTTGATATTGAGCCCATGTGAATGGCTCAGGAAGATACTACTGACCCAAAGGTAAAACCCCTGCTTATTGACAGGAAGATGAAGATCTGTGCACATTGGAGTTCATTGGGACAAATGACCATTCTGGTGTGATAAGAATTGTTGGAACAGTCATAACACACATTTCACAATATTGTTACGGCTAATCTCAATTTGAGTAAATTATTTGTTATTCTCCTTTGATCAAAGAGGACAAACTTGTTGAATTAGAGAAGCAGAAGGTGTGTTATTGTCATTAAAAGAATTCTTGCAAAGCCTACATTACCTCTTACCCCTCTGTATGAACAGCTCCATTTGCCACCTTCCATCTCTCTGTATTGTAATCTGTCAGATGGAGTGTTTGTCTGCTGCTTCTTTAATTATGAATTCATCTGAAAAAATTCTATTAATCGTCTTTCAATAAAGTGGGGAAAGGATTAAATCATGCATTGTCAGAAATATAGAAAGTTAGGAGATAAATGGAATCCAAGGGGAAATCCGTTTTCATTGAATTACCACCTCTGATGTCAAAAAATTCACAATCCACAATTGCACAAAGAAATGCACAATTCTGCCCGTTTGCAGTAGCTTTATGTAGAATGTACCTATAATTATAACATGAATAGATGATATTTACTATTCTAAATGTTCGATTTGAGACTTTCATGATCACAGTAGAATCTCTCTACAGCATGTTTGAAAGATCTTGGGCTGAATTTTCGACTTCAGTTCAGGGAGAATAACTCGGGCTATTTCCCAATATTGTGTTCCCGACCTCAAGAAATCAACCCTTTCATGTAGAAATTTGGTCTCTGAAGTGAGTTTCAGCATATAGTGAGGATTGTCTGCCTTTTGAGACAATGGGGATGGGGTGATGACAAAGCCAGCAGATGAGAAGACCCTCCTCCAATTATTGGGACATCAGCCCAGTTCACTAGTTGGTTGTTAGCTGTCACTCCTCAGCTCCATGGCCCCTCTATGAATCCATGCCCTTTCTGTTTGCCGTGCTCCCTCATATCACTTCTGCCTCTTCTTACTACATGCCCCATCCGGGTCCTTCATGTCTATCCACAGAGTACTCAATAGGTATAGAAATAAGAGCTGTATCATGACAAACATTTGAAATGCTCACAAAATAAAGAAAATAATAAATGAATCATAAATCCTTTTGAAATGAAAACCTTCTTAAAAGGTCATAAAATATTCAATCAATCTTCAGCATTTATACACATGTAGATTGAGAGGTTTTAATCCATTTAATATCTCCTATTGTTGTTCAAATAAACAAGTAGGCATTAAAGTCAATATAAGATAAAGAATAATTTATTCCAAGTACATAAAACAATAACCAAACGAAGCTGGTAGGCCTGTTTATAACTGTGTAAAGTATTTCTATACAACTGTATTGATTCGTGAGGCTTGGTTTTCAGGCAGTCATTTATAAAAATACAATCTGGCAGAATAGATATATGATTATTTATTCAGCCTGCTTTGTGAATACCAGAATACATACTTTTGACGAATATGCGGCAATACAAGAGCAGTTCAACAGTCACTAGTGAGATTCATTTCTTCCTGCCATCTCAAGTAGAAATGTTTTGTATCCCTTAAACATTATTTCACCTTACCCTATTTTTTTCAAGATGAAATTATCTTCCCAAGGCCTTAAATCTCCAAATAGCCTGTATTTTCTGTCACCTTTCTTCAGAACAGAAATGTAACTTTCCAATTCCATCCTACTTGTTTGTTAAAATATAGAGATCACCACGTTTTGCCACTGTAGATAGTTAGTTTATTTCTGAATGTCAAGATAGACAAGTGGGAGGCTGGAAGAACACAGCAAGCCAGGCAGTGTCAGGAGGTGGAGAAGTCAACAGTTCAGGTATAGCCCTTCAGGACTGGGGGTGGGTGTAAGGGGAGCTGCAGATGAAGGGAGTCGGGGGCAGGGTGGTGAGGCGTGGATAGATGAAGACAGGTAGAGAGTACAACTTGGTTGATCAATGGGAGGAATGAATCTGGTTCGTAGTGGGGAGGAGTGGAAGGGAGTGGGGGATGGGAAGGTTATTTGAAATTGGAAAATTCAATGTTGAGTCCTCTGGGCTGTAGAAGATAAGGTGTACCCATCTTCACCTATCCCCATTTCATCAACCTTCCCCTCCCCCACCACTCCCTATATTTGCATCTCCCCTTACACCCACCTCCAGTCCTGAAGCAGGGTTACGCCCGAAACATTAATATTTCCACCTCCTGATGCTTCCTGGCTTGCTGTGTTCTTCTACCAGCCTCCTGCTTGTCTACCTTGAATTCCACCATCTGTAGTTTTTTTGTCTCTGTATGTCAAACAGCAGCTGTCCTTTGACTGTGAGATACAGCGAAAACGTATTAAAACTGTTACATCCAACTTAATGAATTTTCTTTATCGTTTGTCTTCACACAGTAAGAGAATCACATGGGTATGTCTCTGCGATGAGGTATTTGTCCACAATTCTTGTTAGCTTTGATTTACATGTACTTTCCAAAACATATAATCTTGTAAATTTCACAGTGATAGTGACACAAGTCTAAGGGGGCATACCTGTTTTCACTGTTGTTGAGTATCATCAAATATACTGACAGAGTAAGGGAGCTCAGGGAAGGAGCCTCGTTCCTAGTGTATAAGATGAAGACAAACCAATGATCTCTTCATTTCATTACATTACTGCCACCTTCCAAAATTAATGCTTCATGATAGTGGAAGAAACCAGATAGATAGAAAAAGGGAGTGGATAAAATCTTGTAGGAGTCAAAGTGACTTGGTCTATTGAGAGATATTTGGCAGAATCATATGAGAAGTCTGTTAAGAGCCATCTCACTGACAGGTTGTATCTAGCTCCATTTTTATACTTTTCACAAGCAGTGTGATGAGGTTCTTGCTAGTCCGATGTAAAATGCCAATTATTATATATAAAGCATCTTGATGACCAGCCTCCCCTCTTATCAAAGTTGCCAAACAAGCTAGTCATTGGGTAAATACAAGAGGAAATGTAGCATGACTATGGTGGCTTCAAGTTGTTGCTTTCTCCAAGCAATCTCCATGAGCCACCAGAAGACATGCACTCCTCCCCCACAGACCATCCTGGCTTCAAGGTATTGATTGGGTGTGAGAGGGGCGGGGCAGTGAATGACCACACCAGGCAGGGTCACCACGTCTGCCAGGATTGAGTGAGAAAGGTTTGGTTGGGACTTGGAAAGTGTAAATCTGTAGGGTTAACAGGATGGGCTAGTAGGAAGACAATTGTAGGTTACTCTCTGGAACTCAAAGAAAGAAACCTTCTGTGAAAACTTTCTGAAATTGACACTGAGCTGATTTTTGGTAAAATTCAGAACAATACTTTTATTTTTAACTAATAAAAAAAATCAAAATCTTCACAATGGGTACATTACACTTTGAGCTTACGTTTAGAATAACTTTTAGAGTACATCAGTGCACTTTGAGCTTATGTTTAGAGTACATCAGTGTATTACCAGTCACCCTATCTTGCATGAACTAATATTCATTTAATAGGATTGTCAAGCAATGAAAGACAAACTCAACAATTCTTACAGCTTAAATTATTTATTTCAATCTTGGACTTAATCGTGTAGTTAACTGACAGCATTGTGGGCAGTATTATTAATTAGTTATGTTATTATTTATGATGGTCACAATGGTTAGCCTGCTGTCTATATGGGCCTGTATGCTGATATGTCAACCCATATCCACAAGCGGCAGCTGGTAATTTGTCTGTTGCATCAAAGGTTGATTATAAGATGTATAAATTAGTACAACATTAACTGATTAATTAATAGCTGCAGTATTTAACATAATAAATCATTTTACATTGCATATAATGGGCATGGACATTTCGATGTGGCTGAATAGCCAATAGATCGGTTGTGAGGAAGCTTTCAAAGGATAAAGGGAACTAACAGGAGAAACATCTTCAGTGGGTATCTTTCAAACAAAAAAAATCAAGACTGTAGAAGGAAATTCTTTAACAGTGTGTGCTTGCATGAGTGAGTTATCTAACATGCATTAGTAACTTTTTCTTGTAGATCATTGGATAGGTTCTCCTGCTATTGGAAACCAAGTTGTTGACTTGGACATTATGGCTTAGCTCAATGATAATTAATCAGCTTTTGGCTGGAACTTTGTTATTCAATAAGTGCGAGAGTTGTCTGAAATAATGGATTGATGTTGTGGCAAAGAGCAGGAGTCCAATACAAAAGTTAGTAGATTGCCAAACCCCATTCCCACAGCAGAAAGAGGGCACATAATGTATGAAATGGCCCAGCAGAGAGATGGCCATCAGCATCAAACAATGGTGGACAGTAAGCCTTATCTACAGGAAGTCACTGTTAAAATGTCTGCTGACTTAATTAATTTCTTCATTAGTCCATCTAGATGACAAACGGTCACATTTGTGAACATCAGCAACTGGCTTGCTGCAGTAACTTAATGTCATAATTAATTTGCCTCCTGGATTAAAGAAGAAGGAACAATCCTATTAAATGAATATTAGTTCATGCAAGATTGGGTGACTGGTAATTGAGGTAGAATTTACTTGACTGTCCTTCTAAATAGGCTCTGAGGGAACACGTTATAACTACACTACTGCTGCAGTTCTCATATTTCCTTTCCTGATACATATTCTTCAAAGAGCTCCTTAAGGATTCCACTGACTGCAATAGGTCTCTCATTTAAATGATGTAATATGTCAACATTTATTACAATGAAAGTATATTATGCTGTTTAAGTCGCGCTCAAGGTCTAGTCTTGATTCTGTATGATTTTGAATTCCTTTTTTTCTGTAATACTTTTACCATATCCCATTTTCTATTTCACCAGTTTCCTTGTTGATTTCCATATGGCCATCCACCTCTCTCCCCACCCCCAAGTAGCTGTTTGTGTGGGATATCATGGGTATCCACCAAAACAGAGGTTTTTCAGATTTTTGATATTTGACCCTCACCTCAACAAGAATATAATTTTGGAATCCTTCCATTTTTGTGATTTCTCTCACATTCTCAATATTTTTTCAAACTTCAGTAGTCAAACCATTGACCCCATCAACTTCACTTTCTCTTGCAGATTCTGCAAATGTATCATTAGGTATTTTTGTACTCATAAATTTTAATTAATTATTTTCAGTGACGAGCCTCATATCATTTATCATTGATCTTCTAATAGTTTCAGAATCTTCAGATTGCTCTTCTTCTGACAAGTTGTTGTGCCCATAGATAGCTGTACCTGTCAAGATACTGTAACATCAAGTTCCAAACATATTTCGGCAACACCAACTTCATGTTTCAAATGAGTTGAAATAATTTTTAACTCCATCCTCTGTAAATTTAGGCCCTAAAAACCTTCTGCTTAAAACATCAGAATCAGAATCATCCTCTGATCCATTATTTCTACTTTTATTCTAAGATCTTCACTAGTCAAGTTGTGTTGTCTGATTTCACTCTGTCTTTGGATTTAAATGTTTTCTTTCATTCAACTTATTTTCAATTCTCCTCTTTCCATTTTAAGATTTATTTCTTCAAGTTCTCTTTTTCTTTCTTGCTTCTTGCTTTCCACTTTTTTTTGCTTTCCATTTCTAATTCTAGCAGTGACCGGTCAAATCAATTAAATGGCCATTTTTCCCTAATGGGGGATATCATAGGTATCCAACAGAACTGGGCTTTTCAGATTTTTGATATTTGACCCCTACCTCGATAAGTCTTAAGGGTTACCAGAATATAATTTTGGAAACCTTCCATAATTGTGATTTCCTTTACATTCTTTATTTTAATTTTAAATGCTGTGTAGTCACTTCAACTTCTAATTCTTATAATTTGATGCTTTCATTTCAACCTCCAGTTAGTCAGTTAATTCTACTAGTGTAGCCTTAATCATCAAGTTCAAGCAACCAATGTTACATTTTTCACTCCTGGAAAAGTTTTAGCAATACTGAAAGGCATTCTGACATTTTAACTCAGGTAATATACTTCACACAACACTCCTGCTTTTATGTTCAGTACCTTATTTTAATCCTTTTTTAAAGACTCATAAATCTCTTAAACTCAGTAGATTCTGACCCTGAAAAGAGTCAACGCTCTTACGGTTCTAGCTGATGGAAATACTGGACGAGTCAGATCATAAAGTGGGACCTGTTTTTATAGATTACAAATTTTATGTTTTCTTGTTCATGGAGACCAGCCTTTGTGCACTTTTTACAAGAGGCTGCCAGTGTACTTTTAACAAAAGGACACAAAGATGTATTCCATACAAAAATAAAATAAAAAATCTATCTGAATGACACAAAATAGAATTATTTGAAGTGGTTTAGTACAAACATCAGAAATAAACATACATGAAAAACAGTAACCCAGCTTTGGAGAGTGAGAAACTGGAGAAATTAAATACAGCAACAATTTGCATCTGTTGCAGTGCCACCCTTTAAGAACCCTCATGGCACATCCCCAGCCCACTCACAGGATACTTGTGCACTTCAATGTAATCCTGTAGCAAGGACACTTTATGCTCAGAGTCTCACAAGCGGTTCATGGACTGGACCAAGCAACAGTACTTGAACTACGATAGTGGCAGAGTAAGACTCCTGAGCTGGAGTTTTAATGCTCTGACTGTTTTTCTTTCTACTTTTCTTGCTTTTTACTCTTTTTTTTTCCAGTTTTCCATCACTACCTTTTGGAGGGAGCTTGGTTGTAGAGGCAGCGGGCTCAGAATGGCGACTTTGGTTGTTGGCCATGAGGCAGTTGGGGTGTATGCCCAGGCAAAACTCTAGCGGGCAGCGGCATCATGGAAGTAGTTGGGGGTTCAGACCAGCACCAGAGTAGGACTCTGGTGGCCTGGAGCAAGGCAGCAGGTGAGCCCAGAAGGCGGTCAGTGGTGAGACAGCAGCGCAGGGCACAGAAATCAAGAAATCGCGCCAAGCATGGGGAAGAGATCGAGTCCTCATGGGGAAAACACAGTGTGGAGCAACTGTAGGCCTATGGTTAAAGAAAACAGTAACTTGGACTGTTTAACTTTATTTCTAAATTATTACTTTATACTGAAAAGAACTGAAGTGTTGGACTTCAAACTTAATTCTTTATTTTTCTACTTTTTGCCTCAGATTTTGTACCTAGATACCTTGTATCTAAGATGGCGCTGTGAATGGTGACTTTGTACACTTTTCACTGTACTCCTGTATCCTTGTATTTGACAATGAAACATAATTCTAATTTTAATCTCTGGGCTCTCTTAGTGTTCATTCACTTTGAGGCTCACTGGATGTTCACAGCATATTGACTTGACCTACCTTTTTTTTTTGTGAGGCAAAATGCTGGAGATTAGAGTTGAGAGTGCGGTGCTGGAAAAGCACAGCAGATCAGGCAGCATCCGAGGAGCAGGAAAATCAACATTTGGGCAAAAGCCCTTCATCAGGAATGAGGCTGGGAGCCTCGTGGATGGAGAGATAAATGGGAGAGAGGTGGGGGTGGGGCTGGGGGAAGGTAGCTGATAGTGCAATAGGTGGATGGAGGCAGGGATAATGGTGATAGGTCTGAGGGGAGGGTGGAGCAAATGGGGTTAGGTCAGAGGGGAGGGTGCACCTTGTTTCTCAACCAGAGATACTAGGCTCCCAATATTACTGTAGTGCTGTGCAGTTTGGTGCACATGTAATCAGTAAATGAAACAGGAGAGGCTTATCTGAATTTCAATGCCTTATTATAACAATGTCAATTTTACTGCTGATTGCTTCTAATTTACTGGTAGTTTCATGAGCTGGCTCAATATGTGGTCAAGATTAGAGTGGTGCTGGAAAAGCACAGCAGGCCTGGCAGCAACCGAGGAGCAGGAAAATCGATGTTTCAGGCAAAAGCCCTTCATCAGGATCTCCAGCATCCACAGTCCCCACTTTTGCCCTCAATATGTGGTCAGTTGATCATTATATCCATCCTTTCCTTCACATTTTTCCCTTTTTAAACCTAGTTTGTATATGAAAGATCTCAGATATTAAATTCTGGATGATGGAATTTGAAAATTGATAGTCCACTTATACCACTGTCATAACAATTTAACTTTTTTTGTTTAGTTGACTACTTGAGGGGGTGGCAGAGACAAATCCTTATGGTGCTTTCTAAAGGGAAATGGAATGGGCGAGAAAGTGTGTAGGATTACAGGACAAAGGATGGCACAGTGACTCAGTGGTGAGAACTGCTTCCTCACAGCGCCAGGAATCCGGGTTCGGTTCCAGCCTTGGGCAATTGTCCGTGTGGAGTTTGCAAATTCTCCCTATATCTGCATGGGTCTCCTGCCACAATCTAATAATATGCAAGTTAAGTGGATTGGCCACATTAAATTGGCCCATCATGTCTAGGGATGTACAGACTAAGTTAATTAGCCATGCTAAAAGCAGAGTTATGAGGATAGGGTAGGATGCTCTTCAAACTCGATGGTGCTGAATGGCCTCTATCTGCACTGTCAGGATTCTAAGCATTAAAGAGTAGAGCTAAATAAGTTGCTGTTCAGAGAGCCTGTGTGGGCTTGATGGGTCAAATGACTCTGTCTATACTACAACAATTCTCTGATCCTAGGGTTCTAGTGTAGTTCTTGCTTCCTTTACTCTTTATAATTGTTGAACTTAGCATTTTGAATCGATGAAGGAGAATGGAAATACATAGATGAGTGTTTTACTATTGTTTATCAGATTTGAGATCATTTAAACCATTATTGATCATGGGAGTTTTGCCATGTACAGGATAATGTGGTCACTTGATAATGTGGTCACACAATGAATCCTCCATTAACTTTCAAGGCAACAATGAATGGAATAACTAGGACAAAATACAAACCTGTAGAGAGAAAGCAGAGTCAACATTTCACATCCAATTACCCTGTTTCAGAATTTCTCCAGCAATTTCTGCTTTTGTTTCAAATTTCCAGCATCGGCAGTTCTTTTTTTGTTGTTGAGTACAAAATTTAAATCATCTGCCAAAGTAGCTGTACCGTTGTTCATTTAATTTCAGCTGAACTGTTCCCATTTTAAGTTTCCTAACCCTCAGGGAATATTGTACCTTTTCCCCAAGAACTCATTAAAAAGCGGTTAGGAACAATAAGATCTTTCAAGTGGAAATCCATTTGCAAATAATTTTACTCTCCCACGTTAGGACTGGACAAAAACAGCGTGATGCACAAAAAAAGAAACCCATTCAAACATATCTCAGTTTTACCAGCTGTCTCTGCCATTGTTGACATTAAGCAATAGCAGACATTATCTCCTCCGTGGCAGTAAACAGCATTCAGCAGAGCCAACTGTAACAAGAAAAGATATTTTATAAAATCATCTTAGTCTGGAGCAGAAAATATACCTGACGCTGAATTTTCCCTTACTTTGGACTAAGTGCCAATTTTGGGGAGTTTCATGAAGCATTTCCTCCCTCCGTGGGACCATTTTCATGCTATTTTGTGCTCAGTAGCAGCTGAAGTGATCATGCCATTCACGTCAGGGTGCCATATTCCAAATGTGACCAGGGTAGGTGCTACCTTACACAACTTCGTCTTTATGCCTATATCCCCTTGTTGACCAATCTCAATATTGCATGCAACATCTTTCCTCAAAGGCTTTCATCCACCCCATCCTCCAAACTGCTAACCCTTGTGTTCCTTGTATGTCCTCCTCATTCACTTTTAGCCTTACCACATTTACTGACTGAGGACGGACCATAGCCTCCTTGGACTATGAATGGACCTCTCAAATGGTAATTCTAATCTTTCTCTCTCTGCACCTCCTCTGCAGCTGTAACACTGTTTTCTGCACTTTGTTCTGCAAACCTGTTGCACTTTGTATGGTACGAGCTGCCTGTGTAGCACACAAAACAATGCTTTTTGCTGTATCACTGTATATGTGACAACAATGAATCAAACACAAATCAAACATAATTAGTACTCTGCATGCAATAAAAAAGAAAGGCAAGGCATGGCAGAGACGCTGTGAGCATCCATGGACGGACAGAGTGAGTGAGTGCTATGAGTACCACCAGGACAGAACCCCACTGGTCCTCACCTACCACCCCACCAACCTCCATATACATCGTATCATCCGTCATCACTTCCGCCACCTCCAAACGGACCCCACCACCAGGGATATATTTCCCTCCCCTCCCCTATCAGCCTTCCGAAAAGACCACTCCCTCCGTGACTCCCTCGTCAGGTCCACACCCTCCACCAACCCAACCTCCACTCCCTGCACCTTCCCCTGCAACCGCAAGAAATGCTAAACTTGCGCCCACACCTCCCCCCTTACTTCCCTCCAAGGCCCCAAGGGATCCTTCCAAATTTGCCTGCACCTCCACATACATCATTTACTGCATCCGCTGCACCCGATGTGGCCTCCTCTATATTGGGGAGACAACCCGCCTACTTGTGGAACGTTACCGAGAACACCTCTGGGACACCCGGACCAATCAACCCAACCACCCTGTGGCTCAACACTTCAACTCCCCCTGCCACTCTACCAAGGACATGCAGGTCCTTGGACTCCTCCATTGACATACCATAGCAACACGATGGCTGGAGGAAGAGCGCCTCATCTTCCGCCTAGGAACCCTCCAACCATAAGGGATGAACTCAGATTTCTCCAGTTTCCTCATTTCTCCTCCCCCCACCTTGTCTCAGTCCCAACCCTCGAACTCAGCACCACCTTCCTAACCTGCAATCTTCTTCCTGACCTCTCCGCCCCACCCCCACTCCGGCCTATCACCCTCACCTTAACCTCCTTCCACCTATTGCATTTCCAACGCCCCTCCCCCAAGTCCCTCCTCCCTTCCTTTTATCTTAGCCTGCTTGGCACACCTTCCTCATTCCTGAAGAAGGACTCATGCCCGAAACGTCGATTCTTCTGCTCCTTGGATGCTGCCTGACCTGCTGCGCTTTTCCAGCAACACATTTTCAGCTCTGATCTCCAGCATCTGCAGTCCTCACTTTCTCTTAGTACTATGAGTAACACAACCACTGAAATGTTACAGTATAGAAGGAGGTCATTCAATCCCATCATGCATGCACCAGCTCTCCAAATGAGCAACATGATCTTATGCCATGAGCCTGCCTTTTCTTCTTAGCCTTGTGCATTGGTTCTATTCATGTAACCACTGAGTGCCCTCTTGAATGCCTCAATTAAACCTACCTCCAGCACACTTTCAGAAACGTTCCCTCTGATTTGTTTTCCCAGTTGTGGGGCTCTCTGAGGTCCTTGCATGGCAACAACTTCAGAATCCGGAAGGCAATTCTGTGTTCAGGTTGTCGTTACAGATTGCTGTATAGGAAATCTTGGAGTGGCTGATTGTTGGCAGCTTGGAGGGAATGATGTTTCCACACAGTACATCCCAGACCCAAACCATTCGATGTGTGTAAATGGTTTCTGATAATTATGTCTTTATCAGATCACTTGTTTTCAACCCTTTTATGAATGGGAACAGCTTTTCCACAACTACTTAATCGAGAAGAAAGTGAGGTTGCAGATGGTGGAGGGTCAGAGTCAAAAGGTGTGGTTCTGACTTGCCATGATTTTCCAGCACCACACTTCTCTACTCAATCTCAACTCTATCCCACCAGTCATCTCTCTCTAATGAGAACAGCCTTTAGCTAATATTATTATTATTTGCCCTGACTTTGCTTATTCATGTACAGTTGCTTCTTTAAAAATAATACATTTTGCATTTTACAGCAATTTAAAGACATCCCCAAATCATAGTTACTTCTGAACCAATGGGTTTACAAGTTTTCTGCAATGTCATCATGGTTTCTTTCCACTCTCCTTTTGAACGCAATACATGCTGGTTTCAGAATGGTGTGCTTCCCCGATTCCCAGGCGCAGAAAGCAAGTTAACAATCCTGAGAGGCACCTGTTCCAATGCATGGGATGAGTGCCTGTTCCTGACTTGGCAGCAGCATTGCAATACATGGTGTCAGTGAGCTCCAAGGTGCAGTATTGAAATGGTGAATTGTATTATAAGTGAGTCTGAGATGTACCGTAATGAAGTTGTGTGGCTGGTGTTTTGCCAATGCCAATTCTTGTGCTTAGGGGATGGATCTGCCCATGGAGATGTTGAGGTGTAGAAATGGGTTAAAAATAGCTGCAGGACTGTGAGATGCTTCTCACTGTTTACTAGTGATTTTGCCATCTAGCTGCTAAAACCTTCTCTTGACATTGAGAATCTCATCTTTTTCACTCTTTTATTTTCCCAAATTTATTGCATTGCGTATGCCATCCAGAGCCTGGGATAATTCCACCTTTCTAAAATGGTAATGGTGTTTTGGTGACAGATTCCCAGTAGCATAACACAAGTGAATCCTGACTTGGCATCATGCATTTGTGGATATTTGAAGGCCTCATATAAGAATTAAATCAATACTCTAAACTGTTTGCAAGCTATGGATACTAACATACCTTGATGTCCTTAATTTACATTCATTAATGAGGCAGTGACAAACAGCCTTTTTCAAAACTTCATTTTGAATTGGGACAGAATCCCATAGTCAATGGATTACAGATTTGAAAATCCTGGCCTAAGGTTAAGTTTCAGAAACCAAATTCAGCACGTGAGAGCATACTGAACATTTACATTAAGCTTTGACAAAAGTCCATACACAAAACATCTGGAGGGAACTCCACAATCGTAGATAGACCTTGGAAATTCTCCCATTCCTTTTTCTTCTTGTGAATCAAAACAAATAAATTGTGCAAAGATGTTTGAAGTTCCATAGCATCTTGCACATATGAGCTAAACATTTGCTCTTCAGTTAGCTTTCATTTAAAGATTTTTTTTCTCAGGTTATAACTTTAAAGATATCTGATCTGATTTGTTCATTCAACAGAGGCAATTTAGCAGCTTTGCAGTTGTAATTAGGAGCCCTATTTGTTAACAGGAAATTATATGTGTAGCATCCCAACCATTTAAAATAATGGGCAGAAATCCACATTTGATTTTCTGACATACTTTACAAATGAATGACTTAACTCTCCAAATTTGTGTAGCAGATTATCTCATTACAAAGTATATGGTCTGCTCCAGAATTATTTCCAGTGTGTGTGTATTTACTTATTGGTCTATTTTGAAACCAACTTAATTGACATTAAATGTGACATTTCCATCACATTAATACATTAAAATCAGAAATTAAAAATCAATGTTTTAACAAAATTTGGACCATTTTGCTGTTATTGCAAGCAATCATTACAACTTCATTAAGTGTTGGAGTAGGAGAATGCATTCAGCAGTTGAATGTGATAGACTCAGTCAATATGAACAGAGCAAAATTGAAACTGCCCAGGCAAGGAGATTTATAAGCAAATGTATACCTTACTCTTGCCTTGATTTCAGCCCGAGAAATGACTGAAATTTTATTGGCATACTATAGAGCCTGTATCCAGAATAATCAGCTCAGCTGTGTGACTTAGAGAGGGGAGGGTATTGCTGAGGCTGGAGGAAGAAGGAGTGGGCCTCTCCATAATGAAATACTTCAAAGGAGTAAAGAGAATATTTTGTGTGCCAGGGTCAGGCAGATAGTTCCCTGTGACTGGAGGGCTGAGTTCACCGCCTGCAGTGTTGAAACCTCAGAGAACCTATTGCCATTATGGTCTCCTCCATAAGATATGACATCCGGGGAAGGAAGGCTCAGTTTCACCGGGAAGTCACTGGGAGGCTGCCTGAATGTACCTAGCCCATTATCCATTGTTGGCATAATATATCTTCTCCTTCTGTTAAGTCAAAATCAATTTTATCCAGGAATTTATTTTCTTTTCTGACACCGAGTAAAATATTCTTTCTACAATGTAATTCCCAAATTTTTTATTGTTTACCTTCTATTTTTAAATTCCTTTTGTTTATTACGTGTTACCATTTTCTTTTTTTTCCAAATAAGTTTAGATAATGTAACCTCGTGCAATTTCAGATTCTCACCATGAACTGGAATTAATTAGTGGATAAATTAAATTTCAACACTGATGAAGGACACAAAGGAAGGTCAATAATATTACTTCTGTGCCTCAGGTAATATTTCAAATGATGGCTGTATGGGGAAAAATGATAAACTACTAATAATTGTGACCTTCATTCTGAGTATCACATATCATGAATTCTTAATCTTAACGATTACGGGACTTGTACTGTGATATCTAATGAGAACAAGTTTAGTGCAACTGATTGAACTAGAGTTTTCCACAGAAAGAAGTGGTAGAGAAAGAACAACAACTTATGGAATCTGACCTATCCTTTCCCTTTTTTAACTACACAATACAGAAACACGTAGGATAAGAGCAGTAATATGCCACTTTAAAAGATCGCAACTCATCTGACTGTAACCTCAAATCCACATTATTACCTTCCCCCAATTACCTTTTCCATCTTGAACCTACCCACATCTGCCTTAAAAATAATCATAGATCTTCCATCTTTCGAGGAAGTTAGTTCCAAATAATTCACAAGCCTCTTAGTGAACAAATTATCCTAATTTCTATCTTGATTAGAATTATTTATTTATTTATTTTAACTGCAGACCCCAAGTTCCAGATTCTCCCACAACCGAAAACATCCTTTCCATATTTATTCTTACAAATGCTCTCAGGATCCTGTATGTTTCAATCAAGCCACCAATCTTCCTTATAAACTCAAGCAAATGCAAACCTAGCCTGTCCAAACTTTCCTCATAAAACAAACCATTCATTCTAGAATTTGTCTGGTAAACTTTCTCTGAATAGGTTCCAACATCTTTCCTTAAATAAGGAAAAATAATACTGCATACATCACTCCAGATGTGGTCTCTCCAACATTCTGTACCACTGAAGCATAACCTCCCTACTTTTGTATTCAATTTTTCTCATGATAAACTAAAACATTTTATTCGCTTCCCTGATTACTTTCTGTGCCTACATATTATCTTTTGTGATTCTTGACTAGGATATTTTCTGCATCTCAGAGCACTGCAATCTCTTATCATTTAGATAGCATTCTTCCTTCTAAAATGGCCATTTTCATATTTTCCCACATTATATTCCAACTGGCAAATCTTTGCCCATTCAACTTGCTTATTCATTCACCTTTGTAGCCTCCTAATGTCTTCTTCACAAATTATTTCTTACCAACTTTTATGCCATTAGGAAAATTAGCAAACCTTACTTTTCATCCCATCTTCCAATATATTTATATAAGTTATAACAAGTTGAAGCCCCAGCATTGATCCCTGTGGCACACTTCTCATTACATCTCACCAACCAGAAAATGCCCCATTCATGCTTAGTCTATGTTTCTTATTTGATTAATGCAAGTATGTTAGCACCCCTGCCCCCCCCAACCATACCACACACTTTTATTTTCAGCAATAGCCCTTGATGTGGCACCTTCTGGAAATCTTATTACAATACATCCACTGGCTCTCTTGTTATGGACCAGACCAAACCCTCACAAAATACATGAAGAAGATAACCTAGACCCAAACGTTTCCTTATTTCTAAAGGCAAGTGTAAAGTGTTGTGTTCTGTATTCAATTCAATTGACCAAACGATCAGGCTTGAAGCAAAACACACTTCATTCTTACATTGTGCAAAATAAAAAAATTAGCTGAAAGAAAACCTAAGCAAGATAATATACACGTTAGCTACCACTGATTGCCTGTCCCAAGATAGTAGCATCCCATAAGCACACCCTTGGCAAAGGCAAATTTATTAAAATAGCTTGTCTCATAAGCAATTCTCTAGTCCAGGAGGAAACAACATCAAGGAAAAACTCTGAGAGAGACAGAGGGAGACCTCCAGCATTTTGCTATAGCAGTGAGAGCTGTATAGCAGCTTTCAAACCCTATCAGCCACTGGAAGTTAAACTAAAATCCTGATTCTGCAAAAGTTGACCCCACCCCTTCATGCTGCTTTGATTATTCCAGCCTTAAAAAAAATGCAAGGCCTCACAAGCTGTTTACTTTATTGACTTAGAGCTGACCATTTGCACTTCTATCTTAACCTCTCTTCATTAAAAACTAGAAAAAATGTACCTCTTAAAGCCATAGTGTGATCACACCCTTTATCAGCAGCATGTGGTACTTATTTAAAGAAGTCCAATAAAATGGTTAAACATGACTTACCCTTCACAAAACCATGTTGACTCTTCCTGATTGCCTTAAGCCTTTCTATATGCCTTACTATAATGCCTCTAATCATAGCTTATAACCTGTTACCTATAGCAGACATTAAGCTAACAGACCTGTAATTTCCTGACGTCTGTCTCCCGCCCTTTTTGAATATTTGTGTAATATTCACTACATTCCAATCTAATGAAACCTACTTCAAATCAAGGGAATTTTGGGAAATTAGAATTAGCTCATGGATCATGATGACAGCATCTACCCCCTCTACTTCAAGTTCCTCTCCTGCCCTGACCAAATGGTCCAATCCTGGCACTAAATTGGCAACGCAGTCTTCAGAATTCTTGCTCTTTTGTGCAGGCAATCCACATCATTATATTTCCCTCAACAACACTGTATTTTTAACGGCCATTGAAATACCTTCCTGTGGCACGGTGCTGCGGTCAGTTCACTCATCTACCTTATAGGCATCACTGTCATCCAAATAAGCTGAAAGAACCTCAAAACGGTGGCAAGTCACAGAGCAGGGGTCTGAGGCCAATGACTTACTAGCTTTTACTTCTACAGCTTCAAAATCAAAATGATGAATTTCTGCAATGTTCTTCCAATTATTCACTTGAAGGGATTTCCTCATATTTTTTGCTGAAGAAAGCATGCAAGAGAACCTACACTGAAATTTGTCCCATTGCGCATGATGAGGCTGTACCCATATAGTGCATCAGGAGTAGTACAGCCACAATTTCCAGATGCTTAGTGTCCATTTCAAAGAGATGCTATGTTGAAGACACAATTGATATGTTGTCTTCATTCTCTTTAATTAGATTCAAACTTATCAGTCAAGGCTTTAAGCTGAATTTCCCCTTCCTGGCATGGCAAAATGGTGAGTATGTTGGAAAAATAAGATCATTAAAGCCCTGACTCAACCAATTTACAGTTCTTACAGAAAATCACTGAAAACCTGTCCCAACCGTCAAGAGAAGAGAGTCTCCTCTCCATCAGACAGTTCACCAATGCCTCTTGATCCCTGTCCTGGAAGCTGATAGCTGCATTGCCTTTCATCTGAGACACTTTCAAGAGTGAGCAGTGCAATTTGAGAGGTAGTCTTTGAGCATGCAGTATGGAGGTACTTTACTTGAGGACCATCTTTGTAATGTATTGTTTGGCCGGTGTAACAAGTGATATGGCAAAGTAACAGCACTCTTACAAAACCTACTTATGTATTTATGAAGAATCATGAAAGGCTTTCATCATGCTATATCATTTCCTACAGTGATGTTCCTCTAACCTTTAACTATAATGCTGCTATGATGACAAGTAATGCCAAAATTATGAAATTAACCAATGTGAGACCTCAGCTTAATTTGGCAACATTTCAATGACCAACAAATGCCTTCCTTATCTGGTCCTATTCTCAACACAGAGGGTTAAGGTTAAGGTGTGCTGACCAGCCACCTCCATCATCCGTATCTTGATGTGTTTTTTTTAAAATGGAGCAGGTCTCTCAGATCCATGCAGATTCTATTCTAGCAACCTCATTGAATGGAGCTGTTCTACTGTGCACAGCCATTTCTTCCCATCATGGACAGGCAGACAGTTGTAAGGATGTCCAGCGGGTCTATAATGAGTTTTGCCACCAGAGAGTTCATTGCAAACTTTGCACATCATTTTAAATGCGCTGGCATCTCATACTGTGAGGTGAAAACCATTGTAATACAAGTGCATGGATGGCCGAAGAGCAGCTTGCCTAGAGCTCTGATTTCAGGATCATTATATATCATGATATTCAGGTTCAAGTGGAGAATTTTCATGTACTGATCACATAAAGCAGGAATTTCATTCAGTTAAAGACATTTGTTCCCCATTTTCTCTTATTTAATGATGGAAGTACCAAATCAGAGCAGCCGTAATGATAGCAACGGCAACAGTTAGATATTAATCAGATTTAGCCAGATGAAGTGAATATGTTAAGAGATATATGTTCTAGTCAAACATTATCATGGAGAATTTAATGTTGCTTTGGGTTGTAATTATGCCAGAATAATTATGTAGTACAGATACACAGAAAAAAAAGACGACAATGCATGATAGAATACACAGAAGGATAACAGAATGAAAATCTGCACCTGTTAGTTTAACAATAAGCAATTATATTTATAGCATTGTGAAAAGCTTGACAAGGCTATTTCAACAGCTCATTTCATACTTGTGACTTCTAGCACCTAGAAGGGCAACAAGTATATGGGAGAACCATCAACTGCAAAGGTCGCCGTCACCAAATCACACATCTGATATGGCAATGGATTGCCATTTCTTCATCGATGGGTAAAAGTCCTGAAATTCCCTACCTACCGATATTTCTGGGAATGGAAGGTATCAAGAGCACAAAGTTCCATTTTTCAAAGACAAGGTTCTCGCTACTAAAAGACAAGAGCCCTATTTGCATGAATTGGCACTTATTAAGATTTCATTATTGCCTTATCTTGCCTCATTAATAAGCAGTTTCTCATTCGCCCACCGGTGGATAAAAATGAAACAGTGACAATTCCTGACATGAACGTTACCTAGTGACAAGCAGTTCATTGCTTGCTTCTCAACCTCGATATTGGTCAGGGGTACCTGCCATTACTGTCTGGGCAGTGGGCCATGGCTAGTCCTGTAGATCCAGTGCAAACCATCCAGAATTCACTTTCAGTTATATGGGAAGTTCCGTCAAGGATCTGGTCAGTGATCGATCAGGGCTGTCTGTTGAAGTCAGTCAAGGGGTTTAGACCATTGTCCGTCCTGGGGGTCAGCTCAATTGAAGTCAAGAGTTGCTAATCAGGGGGCCACTGCTGTTGTAAGGGTACTGGAGTCTGTAACTCTGGGGATTGGAGGCAGCCTGCTGAGATGCAGGGGAGACACAAATTGTGAAGCACGAAAATGCAACAAATAATGTAAAGGAGACAATGCATGCCACTACTGTCGCTTTGACAGGGATTTGTGCAGCACAATATTGGGCATGACTAGGCAGTTAGCTTGGGAGTAACAAAGACAAGGTTCCAAGTGGCATGTGGAAATGTGTGGAGGCTAATTGTGATGGGTTCGACAGGGACTGATAGGAAGAAAAGAACGTGGAGATCTGGGAAGGAGGAGGCTTCATTTAACAAGCTGACCCTCTGACTCATGTGCTATGTGTGGCCTGCATTGCCTTCCATACTCCTGCAGCTCACAATTATGCACTGGAAATGGAAGATGAGGACTTCAAGCAGGAGAAGCATCACCGTTACTTAAAAGAGCGCTGTAGAATCAAGTGCAACAAGTCACACAGAACCTACTTGAGACCAAGTTCTAGTAGAATGCAGTTAAGTTTCAATGATCATTCTGATGGAATCATTTCAGTGCTCAAAAAAGCAGTTTGTTTCTGTTCCAAAAGATGAGTACAGCTTTTGTGTATTTGTATTCCATTCATTTTTGCTCTTGCTGAATAAAAGTGAATGTTTTGAACCATTTGGATGGTTTTCCTGTAATGTGATGACTCAACATTGACCAATAAGAAGCTGCTAGGCCACACAGGATATCAGGGAAGGGTGGCACAGGATTGTTTATGAGGGTGAGGCTAAGGACAGGTAAGCTGTGCAGTTTGATTCTTCAGCAGCAAAAGATGCAAGAATGTGCACAACATGTACAATGAATTGGGGAGGCGCCGGTGTTGGACTGGAGTGGACAAAGTTAAAGGTCAAACAACACCAGGTTATAGTCCAACAGGCTTATTTAGAGGTACTAGCTTTTGAAGTGCTGCTTCTTCAGACAGATGTCTAGACAGACTTTAGCTTCACACCTTCAAGGCATCATCTGAGCTGAGATGGCACCTATTGGTAAAAGCTGTCTTGAGAATGTAACTTTAAAAAGATTCTGGGATTTTCATATAAAGGAACTGAAACTAACGCAATCATTCTAAAAGATGAAAGACTCAAGCTAACTTTGTTTAATATTACATTCTATGACACTGCAATCCTGTTGCTATAAATCCTGTTCTGTATGATTCTGCTCCACAACCACCTGATGAAGAAACAGCGCTTCGAAACCTAGTGCCTCCAAATAAACCTGTTGGACTTTAACCTGGTGTTGTATGATTTTTAACTATTTCCAATGAAATGCTTGTTTTATTCTCGACATGTCAAGAAGCATTGTATTTGCTCTCCCCCCAAGTGCATAGAGAAGGACAGCTTCAGACTGCCAATGAGTTACTGTGTTCATGGCTGGCCAACAAAGATGGCGTCAGAACTAGATACCGTGTGACATCCCAGCAATTGTGAATACTGTCTGCAGTGAGTTGGACAATACAGGAAGTCAAGTGTTACTCAGTTACGGTACCTGGGTATGGAAGTGACTTTGGGTTCATGGCATGAGAAACCTCACTTGATTTTGTATAGAGTAGTCTTCCATGAAATCTGCCATGACTTCTGGTAAGTTTCAGTCCAATAACTCCTGATGCAGTTAAGTGTTACATTTTGTTTTACAATACTGCTGTAAAAGCCTCAGAATGTTTTATTACATTGAAATAATATGCAAATAATAATTAGTTGCTATTTACTCATAGAGTCAAAGAGATGTATGGAAAACAGACCCTTCGGTCCAACCAATCCATGCTGACCAGATATGCCAACCCAATCTAGTCCCACCTGCCAGCACCCGGCCCATAACCCTCCAAACCCTTCCTATTCATATACCCATCCAAATGCCTTTTAAATGTTGCAATTGTACCAGTTTCCACCACTTCCACTGGCAGCTCATTCCATACACGTACCACTCTCTTCAAGAAAAAGATGCTCCTTAGGTCTCTTTTATATCTTTCCACTCTCACCTTAAGCCTATGCCCTCTAGTTCTGGACTCCTCGACCTCAGGGAAAGGACTTTGTCTATTTATCCTATCCATGCCCCTCATGATTTTATAAACCTCTATAAGATCAACCCTCAGCCCCCGATGCTTCAGGGAAAACAGCCCTAGCCTATTCAGCCATTCCCTATAGCTCAAGTCCTCCAACCCTGGCAACATCCTTGTAAATCTTTTCTGAACCGTTTCAAGTTTCACAACATCTTGGGGCGGCATGGTAGCTCAGTGGTTAGCACTGCTGCCTCGCAGCACCAGGGTCCCAGGTTCGATTCCAGCCTCTGGCGATTGTCTGTGTGGAGTTTGCACATTCTCCCCTGTCTGCATGGGTTTCCTCCAGGTGCTCCGGTTTCCTCCCACAGTCTAAAGACATGCAGGTCAGGTGAATTGGCCATGCTAAATTGCCCATAGTGTTAGGTGCATTAATCATAAGGAAATGGGTCTGGGTGGGTTACTCTTCAGAGGGTTCGTGCGGACTGATTGGGCCGAAGGGCCTGTTTCCACACTCTAGGGAATCTAATCTAATCTTTCCAATAGGAAGGAGACCAGAATTGCACACAATATTCCAACAGCGGCCTAACCAATGTCCTGTACAGCTTCAACATGACCTCTCAACACCTGTACTCAATCCTCTGACCAATAAAGGAGAGCATACCAAATGCCTTCTTCACTATCCTATCTGCCTGCAACTCCACTTTCAAGGAGCTATGAACCTGCACTCCAAGGTATCTTGGTTCAGCAACACTCCCGAGGACCTTACCATTAAGTGTATATGTCCTGCTAAGATTTGCTTTCCCAAAATGCAGCACCTCACATTTATCTAAATCAAACTCCATCTGCCACTTCTCATTGGCCCATCTGATCAAGATCCTTTGTAATCTGAGATAACCTTCTATGCTGTCCACTACACCTCCACCAGCAAACTTACTAACTATACTTCTTATACTCACACCCAAATCATTTGTATAAATTATGAAAAGTAGTGGACCCAGCACCAACCCTTGTGGCACTCCACTGGTTACAGGCCTCCAGTCTGAAAAACAACCCTCCACCACCACCCTCTGTCTTCTACCTTTGAGCCTATATTCCATGAGATCTAACTTTGCTAACAAGTCTCCCATGTCGAATGCCTTACTGAAGTCCATATAGATCACATCTACCATGCTGCCATCATCAATCCTCTTTGTTACTTCTTCAAAAAACTCAATCGAGTTTGGGAGATGTGATTTCCAACGCACAAAGCCATGTTGACTATCCCTAATTAGTCCTTGCCTTTCCAAATTCATGTAAATCCTGTCCCTCAGGATTCCCTCCAACAACTTGCCCACCACCGAGTTCAGGCTTGCTGGTGTATAGTTCCCTGGCTTGTCCTTACCACCTTTCTTAAACAGTGACACCGCGTTAGCCAACCTCCAGCAGGTTTATAAACCAAATAGTTTATACAGCGCTTCTTTGAGAAACTTGACACCATCAATCACTTAACGTTTTGGGCATAAGCCCGTCTTCAGGAAATCCTGTTGAAGGGTTTATGCCTGAAATGTTGATTCTCCTGCTCCTCGGATGCTGCTTAACCTGCTGTGCTTTTCCAGCACCACACTCTCAACTCTGATCTCCAGCATCTGCAGTGCTCACTTTCTCCTACCATCAAGTAATTGTCCAGTCAAAGATGTTTTTAGTATTTGGATGAGCTGTCCACATGTTTTCTTCATTGTGTACAGTTACTAATATCTCAAGCCATTCTATATCTGGAATTTGAGCAGATGTTTCCTCCAATTCAACATAAGCAAGATCGAAGCCATTGTCTCTGGTCTCTGCAATAGATTACAAACATTAACTACAATCTTCTCCCTCGCAATTGTGTGAAGCTGAAGAAGAACTGGTCACAGAATTTGTGTCATATTTAACAGCAAGATGCGCTACTGACTGCAAGTCTGTGTCATCTTTAAGGCCCAAATTTCCATCTCTGTAATGCTGCTGACAATATTTCTTCTAAACTCAAGTTACTGAAAACCTCATTCATGCCTTTTTTATCTTTAAACTTGTCCAGTCCATCACTTTCCTGGTCAAACTCCCATATGCTTTCCTCTGTTAACCTTGATTTCACACATTTCCATTTCCTAATCCACCAGGGAATTGCACTCTAGGTGCATTAGTCATGGAAAATATATGGTTTTGGAGATAGGATTAGGGGCTGGGTCTGGATGGGATGGTCCTTGGAGGGATGGTGCCCCAGACTTGATGAGCCAAACAGCTTCTTTCTGCACTGTCGACATTCAATAATCCTAACGGAGCATTTTGTTTTTCTGGGGATGGATTTAGAAATGTGATTTTGAGGGCAGTATCATCTTTAAAAGAACATTTTGATTAAATGAAATGCTGTACGGTGAAAAACCCCATGGGTGATGGAGAAAGGGATGCCAGTTGAATACACCAACCTCTATTATTAAACAATTAATTTTGTGGGCATGCACCTATAGCAAAATCATTCACAATTATCAAATAATTATTCCATTTCTCAAAATAATTAGGCAGTCATATGAAAGTAGCTTTTGCAATCCCTGTCAGGTAATTTCAGTAGCTTCTACATGAAAACCACCTCACGATGACATTGATGTGACTGAGAATTAATACAGAATTTACACAGCAAATTAAATTGGAATAAATTATGAAAACATAGCCTACAAAGCAGAGGCAGATTAAGTGGTGTGTAATCCCACTGCCTCAGTAAACTGACCTTCTTTTCCAGATATCCCAGCGTAGAATGATATCCATAAATGTCAAGCAAAATCCTGTTGAAGTTTTTTGAATTGTTCTAAGCAACCTAATCTAAAATCAGGGAAAAAAAGATTCTGTCATACAGTAATGATTTGGTAACTGTACAGATCAGCAAAAACAAAGAAACAATCAAGAAAACAAAATCTGAATTTTCTTTCCTCTTCTGCTGAAAGCAGTGATTCGTGTACCTAGCCATCTTCCTGCACCCTTCTACAATATTGTTCCTACCCTTAAATTATAACAGATTGTGCTGGAGAACCTCAGCATGTCTGGTGGCATCTGTGGCAAATGAAACAGAGTTATTGCCTGGATTTTTGATGATTTGTTTTTGAGTGCCATTGTGAGTTGGTACTCCATTGAACATTGTTCACAGGGACTCCATTGTTGCAGAATCTGAGGGAATTGCCTGGGAAATTGAAAATGCTACAAGATAGTTCCCCTTCACCTAGAATCATCTCAAAGTTTCCATTTAAACTGGAGAATTCAGAGGGTTCCATTGAAGATAAGTAATGAGTTAATCAGGAGAGGTTGGACTGTCAACAACCAAGTCTAACATAGAAACAGAAAATAGAAGTAGGAGTAGACTATTCAACAGTTTAAACTATTAAACTTAACCCACAATGTAGCTCACCCATCCCCCCAAAAAACAGACCCTGCCCTGGCTTCCCCATTCCTCGGAACTGAACCCCTTTCATTGATTCCAGATTCCAGATTCAAATACCTTGCCCCCCAAACCCGGCCATCATCCCCAGGATCTGATATCCCCCAAAATCAGGATCTGCTGCTCCAACTTCCCACCCTGGGACCTGCCATGCCTTCTTTTTTTCCCTCAGGACTTCCCTTCCCATACACCCATCCAACTTCTCCCTCTCTCTCCCCTCCTCCCTCCTCCACCAGGCCTGACACCCTCTCTTTCCCAACCAGGATCAGATATCTTGTCCGCATTCCTGGGATCTGATATCCTCCGCCTCAGGACCTGACCCCCTCCTGCACCACCCTCATTATAACCAACAGCATCCTCATCCCCACTGGGAAAGATTGCTCCTTTTCAATCCAACCAAACCTCAACACTCCATCCTTCACCTTGCATCCTGACACCCGACATACCTAGCAGCCTTCTCACCAAACCCCATTCCCACTTGATATCCTACTTACTTGGGACCTTACTCCTCCTATCCACGTGGCACCTTACCGTCTTGGCATCCTAAGTTCACATTACATGTACTCAACATTTGACAGCCATTGATAAAGCGACTATCTGTGATGTTAGACCCTTAAATTCGATTTGTAAACGGGTGTATTTGCCCTTACCTCAACAGTTCTGCTATATCACAGAAGTATCAGAATGGAAGCCCTGACTGGAATCTCCTGAAAGTAACGTGGAGCTCTTTCATGGCGTAAGAATGGATTTGTGATTACAGATTTCTGCAGCAAATTTGCTATTGTTCGATTGATGTACTTGGTTACGTAAAATGGAAATAAATGTCAGAGAGCTCTGCTTCAGAATGACAAAAAGGTGCTGAACCAATGAAGGATAAGCGAAACTCATTAAAAATTGGATAGAAGGAAAGAATTTTAAAGAGACAGAACAATGTGTTAGGCCAGTTAAGGGCCAATGTCAGCAATGTTAGGACACAGAGAGGAGGATGCGTGAGAGAAGTGGAGAATTCTTCTTGGAGAAGTGAGGCAAGGGTCCTATGAGGATGGAGTAAGTTACAAGGTTAAATGCTTGAAGGAATGAAACCAAGGGAAGATAATTTAAAATCAATCTTATATTTAAATTAATGCTTCCAAGGAAGAGGAACTTTAGTCACATAGATAAATTAGAGAAGTTGGAGTTGCTTTCCATAGAGGAGAGATTGAGAGATTTGATAGAGAGATTCAGAATCATCAGAGGTCAGGATAAGGTAGAAAGAAAGACAATGTTCCAGCTGATAGAGGATTGAGAACAAGGGACACAGATTTAAGGAAGGGGGAAATGTAGGACAACTTGGAAAACTTCTTCAGGCACTGATTAGAGGATGGTGGAGGCAGAATCAATTGAAACATGCAAGAAGGGATTGAAATCTTAAGAATAAGAAAGTGTAGGGCTTCAGGGAGAAGGTGGGAGAGTGACACAAAGTCAGTTGTTCCTACAGGGAGCTGGCTCGAAGGTAATGGGTTAAATGGCTTTCCTTTGTGGTGTAACTATTCTGTGGTTAGGGGAAGCCATTTGGGACTGAGGTGAGAATGATTCCCTTATTTCAAAGGATTGCATTTCTTTGGGATAAAATATATTACATCCATTTTGTTGCAGTTTATTTTAGCTATTGGACTTCCCAAAGCATTGGCCCAAAGGCCGCTATTAGTTCCAAGGAGGTAAGATGGGGCTTTACAATAAATAATTCATCAGTCTTCAAGTTTTGAAGGTGGAGGGTGTCAAAGAACAAAGAATTGATAGGAGTAACCTTTGGAGTCTGAGACCAATAACCCTAAGCATGAGAAACGACGTAGGTTTGACAGAAGGCTGCATGATACTGGTAAGCTGTGCACAGAAAATCTCACTTGTGAAACGCAAAACTCAAATTCATTCAGTTTAACTCCTCTCATTGGACACTACTGCCTACAGTACTTACAAGCTTGTAATGATCATTAAGACAGAAGGATATAATTGGAGGAAAATGAGAGAGTCATTTAAAAGTAATGCACAATGACCTAATCTTTTGAAAAATCTGCGCTGCTGGTTAACATTATACGATTGACAGCATAAATCAGGGACATGGCTGTGTTCTGCTATATTACCTGACATTTTCCAAGGCACAATATGGTTGGTATCAACAAACCCAGAACTGGCAAGATTTAGTCCAGAACCTGGACTTGCCTTTGTACAGGTCAGAACCTCACAATGCATTTACCCACTGAGGCAATAACATTCAACGTAAGACTAGAAGACATGGCAGCAGGTGGCTGAGGTGATACAGCAGAAGGTCTATAGGTGCCAAGATGGTCGGGAATAGGTTAGAAGGTGCGTGAGCCATATGTCTGGCAGTTGGTGGAGAGTTGGTAAAAGGTGCATGATGGGTAGAGGTGTAAGTTGGGCAGGGGATAATATGCCCAGACAGGAGAGCAGGTAAGTGGGTAGGAGTTATGATAGGTCAGATAGTTAGGTCAGGTATATGTATTTGGGCACTGAATGTCTGGGGATGCAGTATTCATGTCTGTTTGGGTTGGTGGAAGTTGAAGAGGGTATTCAGGAAATGATTTGGGTCAGTAGAGGTTTAGATAAGGTGGGTGTCAGGCCAAATAGAGTGGAGGGGCAGAGTTAGGTGCTTTGGGGTCCATGGAAGAGGCAATTGGAAGTTGTATCAGATCCAGGGTGTGGGGTCTAACCGAGGCACAGCCAGGTGTGGAAGTGGGTGTGGAAGTGGCTACTGGTTGGGATGGGAGCTGTCCACTCAGTGAGAAATTGGTTGGAGATTTGTAGATTGGAATTGGTGTCAGATCTAGGGAGGGGTGATCATGCCCGCGGGTCTTTAAGATTGCTGTGCTGAGTCCAAAGAAGGGTTAGGGTTGGGTTGAGCTGAAATTAATGGTTTCAGCTGTGTGGGGGGTGTTGGGGTTTCAAGTCAACAAATAAAAAGCATAAAGGCTGTAGAATGGCCCCAGTAAGTTCTCTGTTCCACTCTCTTTAATGAAAGACCTGGAGCCTGCAGTTCTCATTTCAAAAAGAAACAGCTAAATGTTTCTAAAAGCTCAGTTCTAATGGACCCTGAAGGAAAATACAGCTAAAAAAAATTAATTAATGTGTTTTACTACATTAAAAGGCTTATCTGTATCCAGACCTTAGTTGGTTCTATCATTTGCTTTCTTTAAATCAGCACTAAAATAAATACAGCCTGAAGTGTATCAAAACAATTTATGCAGCATGAACACCACCAGGAAGAAAAACCTACAATTACAGTTACAGTTTTAAAAATAAAATCCTGTAGTATCTTGTATCTAGTAAATATCGATGGCCCAGTAGTGGCAGGACAACCAGTGTGCACAGATCTCAGTGTAATCACAATTCACGAGATTCAGATCACACACACACAGTGGCAGAACAGATCATATGAAAGGTTTCATAGAAGAGAAATCATGTCTGACTAATTTATTAAGAGTTTTTTGAGAAAGTCTCAACCAGAGTGCATAGAAGGGAGCTAGTACCTGTGTTGCATTTGGACTTCCAGAAGATGTTCGTCAAGGTACCTCAAACAAGGTTAAGTCCTAAGGTAAGAGCCCATGGTGTTGGAGGTAGTCCAATAGTATGGATAGAAAATTGTCTCATGAGCAGGAAACAGCGAGTGGGGATAAAGTGTTCTTTTTCAGGTTGGCAAGTGTGACCAGTGGGGTTCCACGGGGATCAGTGCTGGGACTTCAGCTGTTTACAACATATATTAATGACTGTGTGAATATACTGTAGCCAAGTTTGCAGCTGACACAGATATAGGTGGAAAGGAAAGCTGTGAAGGGGTTGCAAACAGTTCACAGAGAGATTGCGATATGAAGTATAATATGGGAAAATTTGAAGTTGTTCATTTTGGAACGGGAGAACAAAAGACCAGAATATTATTTAAGTGGAGAAAAACTGCAGAAAGTTGAAACACATAGGGACTTTGAGGTACTTGTGTATGAAACAGAGAAAGCTAACATATGGGTGCAGCAGATAATCAGAGAGTCGAATGAAATGTTAGCCATTATTTCAAGGGATTTGGTGTATAACAGTAGGGAAATCTTACTGCAACAGAACAAGTTGCTGGTGAGATCACATCTGGAATACTGTGAGAATTTTATTGAAGGGAAGATATTATTTCATTGGAGAAAGATCAAAGAAATTTCACTAGGATTATCCCTGATATGAAGATGTGTCTCATGAGCAAAAGGTAAACAGATTGGGACTCTATATGTTGGAATTTAGTAAAAGGAAAGGTGGTCTCATTAAAACATTTAGGATGCTTAAGGGACTTGACAGGGTCAGTGCTGAGAGGATGTTTCCCCTAATGGGAGAGTCTTGGACCAGAGGGCAGAGTCTCAGAATAACGGGGTGTCAATTTAAGACTGAGATAAGGAAGGATTTCTTCTCTCAGAAGGTTCAGAGTCTTTGGAACTCCATGCCACAGAGAGCTGTGGGGTTAGAATCTGTGTGCATATTTAGAGATCAGGTAGATTCATAATCAATAGGGCAATCAAGAGTTATCGGGAAAATGCAGGAAAGTAGAAATAATGAATGTCCGATCAGCTGTGATCCTGTGCAATGGCGAAGCAGGCATAAAGGACTCAGTGGACTGAAGGGACTCCTGCTCCTATTTTGTATAACCTTATGTGACACAATCCAATCAGTCAATGATTTCCACAGATCTAAATTTGAAGTGAGATTGAAGCAAGGTACCAGGATGATTGCATCTGACATGTTGAGCAGCTTTCCAAACCCACACAAAGACCAAGATATTCCTCTTTAACTATATCGATGCTTTAGACTACAAAGTTGAATATGTTCTCAATATTGATCTGTCACATTTAGGCCACAGCTAGTTTGAACAGTTGCAATTGGAACCTGCTAAAGAAAAACAATACAAGAATTGTCAAATATTAATGTTCGGAGATAGCCTGACAGTATTAAAGTCATAATTGAGAAGATTTGTTTATTTTGGCTATACAGTAACAAACCTGGTATATCACAGCAAGACACTTTTAAGGGCAAACAAGTCCTAATACTAAAAACGTTATCAAAATACAGTGTCCATGTTGCACTAGTGACACTTGGCTACTAAATGCTGGTCCACCACCATCAATGGACCAATGTGGATTATAAAATCCAGTTTAAAGTGTTTCTGCATAACTTGCCTTAGATGTGTTGACAGTAGAAGAAAATAATATGCAAGCAATCTAATACATAAATCTGAGTTTTTCTTTTACCATGGCCTGATATAGTGGTGCAGTGTAAATTGCAACATTTCTCTCAGTATAAATATACATAGGCTACGCAACGTTTTAAGACTCATTGTGGAGTCAAACAGTAACTCTGATTATAAATGCATAGGGGTACCTTAAGAACATTTAAAATTCATCAGTGTGTTGACTGCTGCTATCACAGATCTCAAGTTAAACTGACAGTGTTCAACTGAACCTTCACCGAACAGTCTTGTATCACTGCACCATACCAATTAAGCCAAGTGAAACAGATAGTTAGAGACTGAATGTTCGGCATACTTTGAGTATTTATGCTCTACTGATTGCTGAATGAGAGCAGACTTGATAGAGGTCTTTAAAATTTTGAATAATTTGTTTCTGCATAGTAGAGAAGTGGGGTGAAATTAGTTTTTGACAGCCGCACAAAATATCTGATACCTAATGGTTTACCTGCTTTACTTTTCCATTGAGTTTACCAGGATGAAAGTCCAATATCCTTCAAAATTTAAGATCTATCAGTGGAGATCACAGGCATGTATTGTTTGATACCAATTTTTTTAAAATAAAAAAAAACAATGAATATGGAATAAATGAAGAATTATATAATTTGGAACATATTTTTTAAATGCCTCTGAATTGTACAAAGGTAATCTTGTGACACTGTGGAGAGTGTCCCTATTGCTCGGTCAGAATCTTCTAGGTTCAAATCCCACCCCTTGATTTGATGACCATGGAAGGTGCATTCATAATGTGGTTAAACAAACTGATTATCACAACAGGTCCTCTACTTCTTGTCATTTATATAAATGATTTGGATGCAAGCATAAGAGGTACAGTTAGTAAGTTTGCAGATGACACCAAAATTGGAGGTGTAGTGGGCAGCGAAGAGGGTTATCTCAGATTACAACAGGATCTGGACCAGATGGGCCATTGGGCTGAGAAGTGGTAAATGGAGTTTAATTCAGAGAAATGTGAGATGTTGCATTTTGGGAAAGCAAATCTCAGCAGGACTTATACACTTAATGGTAAGGTCCTAGGGAGTGTTGCTGAACAAAGAGACCTTGGAGTGCAGGTTCATAGCTCCTTGAAAGTGGAGTCGCAGGTAGATAGGATAGTGAAGAAGGCATTTGGTATGCTTTCCTTTATTGGTCAGAGTATTGAGTACAGGAGTTGGGAGGTCATGTTGCGGCTGTGCTGATCATTGGTTAGGCCACTGTTGGAATACTGCGTGCAATTCTGGTCTCCTTCCTATCGGAAAGATGTTGTGAAACTTGAAAGGATTCAGAAAAGATTTACAAGGGTGTTGCCAGGATTGGAGGATTTGAGCTACAGGGAGAGGCTGAACAGGCTGGGGCTGTTTTCCTTGGAGTGTCGGAGGCTGAGGGGTGACCTTATGGAGGTTTACAAAATTATGAGGGGCATGGATAGGATAAATAGGCAAAGTCTTTTCCCTGGGGTCGGGGATCCAGAACTAGAGGGCATAGGTTTAGGGTGAGAGGGGAAAGATATAAAAGAGATCTAAGGGGTAACCTTTTCACGCAGAGGGTGGTACGTGTATGGAATGAGCTGCCAGAGGATGTGGTGGAGGCTGGTACAATTGCAACATTTAAGAGGCATTTGGATGGGTATATGAATAGGAAGGGTTTGGAGGGATATGGGCCGGGTGCTGGCAGGTGGGATTAGATTGGGTTGGGATATCTGGTTGGCATGGACAGGTTGGAATGAAGAGTCTGCTTCCGTGCTGTACATCTCTATGACTCTATAAATAAAAATATTTGGAGAGGCACAGCAGATCTGATAGCATCAGTGGAGAGAAAAGACTTAATGTTTTAAGTCTGGAGACTCTTTCTCAGTTCTGATGTTGCCAGGCCCGCTGAGGTTCTGCAGATGTTTCTGTTCTTATCTCAAATCTCCAGCATCCACAATTGTAGAGTTATGGAGTCATAGAAACATATAGCATGGAAACAGACTCTTCATTCCAATTTGTCCATGCCGACCAGATATCCTAAATTAGTCTGGTCCCATTTGCCAGCATTTGGCCCAAATCCCTCTAAATTCTTTGCATTCATACACCCATCCAGATGCCTTTTAAGTGTTGTAATTGTACTAGTCTCCACCACTTCTGGCAGTTAATTCCATACATGCACCACCATCTGCACGAAAAAAAAATGCCCCTTATGTCTCTTTTAAATCTTCCCCTCTCAAATTAAATCCATACCCTCTAGTTTTGGTCTCCCATAACCTGGAGAAAAGACCTGGACTATTCATGTCCCTCATGGTTTTATAAACCGCTATAAGATCACCCCTCAGCTTTTGAGGCTTCAGGGAAAATAACCCCAGCCTATTCAATCTCTCCCTGTAGCTCAAACCCTCCAACCCTGGGAACACCCTTGTAAACCTTTTCTGAACCCTTTCAAGTTTAATAACATCTTTCTGACAGCAAGGAGACCAGAATTCAATGCAGTGTTCCAATAGTGGCCTAACTAATGTCCTATACACCCGCAACATAACATTCTAATTCATATATTCAATGCACTGACCAATAAAGGCAAGCGTACCAAACGCCCTCTTCGCTATCCTGCCTAGATGCAACTCCACATTCAAGGAACTATGAACCTGCACTTCAAGGTCTGCTTGTTTGACAACACTCCCCAAGACCTTACCATTAATAATATAAGTCCTGCCCTGATTTGCCTTTCCAAAATGTAGCACCTCACATTTAGCTAGATTAAACTAAGGTTCTTTTAAGCTAAGTCTTTCCAATACACCTGCAGAAGGCTGGTAAGAGTGGGAGACTCCCCTGGGAGACCAGGAGAAAGTGAGGAACTGCAGATGATGGAAAGTCAGAATCAAAAAGTGTGGTGCTGGAAAAACACAGTAGGCCAGGCAGCATCCAAGGCGCAGGAGAGTTGATATTTCGGGCAAAATCCCTTCCTGAAGCCCAGCCTGACTTGCTGTGCTTATCCAATACCACACTTTTTGACTCCCCTGGGAGAACAGCTTGAAGAAGATAATGGTAAATCAGTTGGCAGTGCTTCACCCACAATTATGGTTCAATCCATTGGAATTCCACAGCCCAACACTCAGAAACACTGGAGGAAAGACAGGTAGACAGATTATAAAGTAAAAGGAAGAATCAAGAAGAGAGAGAGTTGCAATGCTTTGAAGCATTGGAAAACATTGTATTTTAAAGGAAATGTACAACCAACGCTAATGTTGCTATCAGGAATTTTCAAACACTTTTGGGTAGTTCAACATTTAAACAATTGTGTCAAGTCCAAGAAAGGAATTAAAGGCCTAGATTGTCCACAGAGTGACCCTCATCATCGGAATGATCCATTCAAATTTTTCTACAGCTCAACGCAGCAATATTTCCTGCTAGGTCATCTGAGGTCACTTTCTGCAGAAATACAGACAGTGCAGCACTGTAATGGAAGGTTGATAGTCTAAACAACGCCCATTGTCAGCCCTCATGAAAGTTTAACAGTTCAGTGTGAATGTCAGGGATGTTTAATGGATAGGAGAAAGTGAGGACTGCAGATGCTGGAGATCAGAGCTTAAAAATGTGTTGCTGGAAAAGTACAGCAGGTCAGGCAGCATCAAAGGAACAGGAGAATCGACGTTTCGGGCATGAGCCCTTCTTCAGGAATGAGGAGGGTGGAGGGTGACCTGCTGCGCTTTTCCAGCAACACATTTTTAAGCTAATGGTTGAGTGGATGACTGGATGAATGAGTGAATGAGGAGGGGGGGTTCGGATGAGTAGGCAGATTCAGGGTAAGTAGCCAAGTTGGCAGAGTAGGGTGGCAGAGATAATTGGGTTGGATAGCAGTCGACTGGCAGGTGTTTGAGGTGACAGGTGGGTAGGGTAGAGGAGGTGGGTGAGAGACAGCTGAATTCCTGGCTAGTTACGTTGTGTAGGGGGTAATCTGATGGAGTAGTTTAATATTATCAGGTCAAGAAGAGTATAAAGAAGAGTATAAAGAAAGAGTAAACTTAAGAGGGAAATCAGGAGGGCAAAACGGGGACATGAGATAGCTTTGGCAAATAGAATTAAGGAGAATCCAAAGGGTTTTTACAAATATATTAAGGACAAAAGGGTAACTCGAGAGCAAATAGGGCCCCTCAAAGATCAGAGCTAAAAAATGTGTTGCTGGAAAAGCGCAGCAGGTCAGGCAGCATCCAAGGAGCAGGAGAATCGACGTTTCGGGCAATAGCCCTTCTTCAGGACTTTCCCACTCAAAGATCAGCAAGGCAGCCTTTGTGTGGAGCCACAGAAAATGAGGGAGATACTAAATGAATATTTTGCATCAGTATTTACTGTGGAGAAGGATATGGAAGATATAGAATGTGGGGAAATAGATGGTGACATCTTGCAAAATGTCCAAATTACAGACGAGGAAGTGCTGGATGTCTTGAAACGGTTAAAGGTGGATAAATCCCCAGGACCTGATCAGGTGTACCCAAGAACTCTGTGGGAAACTAGAGAAGTGATTACTGGGCCTCTTGCTGAGATATTTGTATCATCGATAGTCACAGGTGAGATGCCGGAAGACTGGAGGTTGGCAAACGTGGTGTCACTGTTTAAGAAGGGTTGTAAAGACAAGCCAGGGAACTATAGACCGATGAGCCTGACCTCGGTGGTGGGCAAGTTGTTGGAGGGAATCCTGAGGGACAGGATGTACAAGTATTTGGAAAGGCAAGGACTGACTCGTGATAGTCAACATGGCTTTGTGCGTGGGAAATCACGTCTCACAAACTTGATTGAGTTTTTTGAAGAAGTAACAAAGAAGATTGATGAGGGTAGAGCATTAGATGTGATCTATATGGACTTCAGTAAGGCGTTCGACAAGGTTCTCCATGGGAGACTGATTAGCAAGGTTAGATCTCATGGAATACAGGGAGAACTAGCCATTTGGATACAGAACTGGCTCAAAGGTAGAAGACAGAGGGTGATGGTGGGAGGTTGTTTTTCAGACTAGAGGCCTGTGACCAGTGGAGTGCCACAAGGATCGGTGCTGGGCCCTCTACTTTTTGTCATTTACATAAATGATTTGGATGCGAGCATAAGAGGTACAGTTAGTAAGTTTACAGATGACACCAAAATTGGAGGTGTAGTAGACAGCGAAGAGGGTTACCTCAGATTACAACAGGATCTGGACCAGATGGGCCAATGGGCTGAGAAATGGCAAATGGAGTTTAATTCAGATAAATGTGAGATGCTGCATTTTGGGAAAGCAAATCTTAGCAGGACTTATACACTTAATGGTAAGGCCCTAGGGAGTGTTGCTGAACAAAGAGACCTTGGAGTGCAGGTTCATAGCTCCTTGAAAGTGGAGTCGCAGGTAGATAAGATAGTGAAGAAGGCATTTGGTATGCTTTCCTTTATTGGTCAGAGTATTGAGTACAGGAGTTGGGAGGTCATGTTGCGGCTGAACAGGACATTGGTTAGGCCACTGTTGGAATATTAAGAACTAGAGGGCATAGGTTTAGGGTGAGAGGGGAAAGATATAAAAGAGACTTAAGGGGCAACTTTTTCATGCAGAGGGTGGTACGTGTATGGAATGAGCTGCCAGAGGATGTGGTGGAGGCTGGTACAATTGCAACATTTAAGAGGCATTTGGATGGGTATATGAATAGGAAGAGTTTGGAGGGATATGGGCTGGGTGCTGGCAGGTGGGACTAGATTGGGTTGGGATATCTGATCGGCATGGACAGGTTGGACCAAAGGGTCTGTTTCCATGCTATACATCTCTGTGACTCTATGACTCTAAGAGGGGGACTTGTTTGATGACAACTCAGGTTGAATCGAGTGTGGCATGAGTCAGGTCTTGTCAAGGAACCAAATGATTCTGGATAAGTTTAGGTGGCAGTACTTGAGTGAGGAAAGGGGTATACAGGTTGTGCTACTATCATGGGGCTGGGACGTAGTCAGGGGATTGAGCAGGATGGTGAATCCAATATTGCAGAGATACCATCACACTGTCCATATTAGCTTTATTTTTAATATTCTGCAATAATGCAATTCATAAAAGATCCAGGGAGTTATTTTCACCTTTATTGCATAAGCAGTAATCTGGGTCAAAGGATCTTGCACTTGCTGTAGAACATAATTGAGTCATAGAGGTTTACAGCATGGAAACAAGCCCTTCGGCCCAACTTATTCATGCCACCCAGTTTTCACATTTAAACTAGTTTCATTTGCCTGCATTTCGATATCCCTCCATACCTACACCATCCATATACATAAAACTAGAGGCCATAGGTCTAATGTGAGAAGGCTGAGATGCAAAAGGGTCCAGAGCGGCAATTCTTTCACACAGAAGGTTTTGTGCATCTTAAATGGGCAGCGAGAGGAAATGGTGGAGGTGAATACAATTCTGTCATTTAAGCAACATTTGGACAAGTATATTCATGATTTCAATTGAAATTGAATCTGTTTGTATATATAATCAAACTTTTATATCTGCTACCTGACAGAAAAGGGAGGAAAAGTTGGAAGGGGTATTTAGTTATGTCAGTTGCTTTCTGGCTTCGGTGGAAAGTATAGATGAAGTCAATGGATGGAAGACTGGTGTGTGTGATGGACTGGGCTGTGTTCATGACTCTCTGTAGTTTCTTATATTCTTGGGAAGAGCAGTTGCCATAGCAAGCTGTGATGCATCCAGATTGGATGCTTTCTATGGTGCATCTATAAAAATGAGTAAGTGTCCTCCTGGACATGCTGCAGTTCCTTAGCATCCTGAGGTATTACTGTGCTTTCTTAACCCTAGTATCAACATGGGTGGAATAGGACAGATTGTTGATGATCGTCACTCCTCAGAACATGGAACTCTTGACCATCTCCACCTCATCATCATTGATGCAGATAGGGGTGTGCCCTCCACTCTGCTTCCTGAAGTCAATGACCAGCTCCCTCATTTTGCTGACATTGATGAAGAGATTATTATCTTTACACCATGCTATTAAGCACTCTAACTTTTTCCTGTACCTAATCTTGTTGTAATTTGATTTCTGACTTGCAACAGTTGTAATATCAGCAAACATCTGAATGAAATTGGGGTGGAATTTGGCTACACTGTTGTGAGTGCAGAAGGAGTATAGTAAGGGGCTGTGTTGTGGGGCATTGGTACTAAGTATTATTGTGGAGGATGTGTTGTCACCTATTCTTACTGACTATAGTCTATGGGTCAGGAAATCGAAGATCTAGTTGGGAGAGGGGTACTGAGACCTAGGTTTCAGTGTTTAGCGATGAGTTTATTTGGAATTATGGTGTTGAAGGTGGAGCTGTAGTCAATAAGTGTTTCTACAAAATGGACCTCTTGCCATTAAGGGCAGAATTTTACCAGGTTCTGAGTGGCAAGGGCTATGACTAGATGAGAGGTAGAGTCATGTAAGATATTTGGTGAGACCTGTCTCAATATTGAGATAATCTTATTGTATCTTGTTTACCTTTTTCAAGCTGTTTGGTGAGGTTCATGTCAGGCAGTGGTGAGTTCCCATTGACGCTTATTATTGTTTGTTAAATGCCCAGCCCACTACAGCTTGTGATCTTACCAAACTCACCACACAACGTAACCATCAGGAAGACTTATCATGGAAACCAGAGATGGTTCTTGGTGGGTTCAACTCTCATTTGCTCCAGACACCCTCCCTATGGTGGACAGTAGGCATCAACATCTCAGGGCATGCTCCATAGGTTCAGGTGACTTGGATCCACATCCATGAACAATAACCTCCTCCATGTGCTAGCTTCTATGACGCCTCGTGGCATATGTCTGATGCACTACAGAATTCTTCTGCACTTTACTGCTGACTCTCGGAGTACGCCATCAGCTGCTATTGTAATGCAGCAAGGACAGCCTGCACTCAGAGACACACACCCAGTTCATGGACAGGAGCAGGCTGCATCTCCAGACTTTTTTCTTGCTGTCACAGTGCTCACTCAGTATGAGTCTGCCTGGATACCTGCAGCATCTGAGCATTGCATTGCTTTGCCTTCTTCTGCATTGCCCCCATCGCCAGAGATACTAGGCTCGTATCACTGCTGAAGGGATTCTGGCACAGTAAGTCAAGGGCAACCTTTGATATTAATCCAAGCTCTGTTTTGAGTTCAGGATACCCTACTGTTAAAGGATGAGGAGTCAAATAATGAACAGTACACCTTCCATTTTGACTCTTTCTGCCCTATTTGGGCTGTTTTGCTCCTAGAATGAGAGACAGCGTCAATGGGAACTCACCACTGCCTGACATGAACCTCATCAAACAGTTTGAAAAAGGTAAACAAGATACAATGAGATTATCTCAATATTGAGACAGGTCTCGCCGAATATCTTACATGATTCTACCTCTCATCTAGTCATAGCCCTTGCCACTCAGAGCCTGGTAAAATTCTGCCCTTAATGACAAGAGGTCCATTTTGTAGAAACACTTATTGACTACAGCTCCACCTTCAACACCATAATTCCAAATATACTCGTCGCTAAACACCGAAACCTAGGTCTCGGTACGCCTCCCGCAACTAGATCTTCGATTTCCTGACCCATAGACTACAGTCAGTAAGAATATGTGACAACACATCCTCCACAATAATACTTAGTACCAATGCCCCATAACACAGCCCCTTACTATACTCCTTCTGCACTCACAACAGTGTAGCCAAATTCCACCCCAATTTCATTCAGATGTTTGCTGATATTACAACTGTTGTTAGTCAGAAATCAAATAAAAGTGTGTGGAGCGGTTTTTATTGCAGGTGGTGAGTTGTCACAACTGAGTAGGCCATGCATAAAGCATGTAGGGTTAGTGGTTTTGCAGATTGAGGTGAGTGAGGGTGAGTGGGGAAGAGGTTGCAGGACATAGTGAGAATGGTAGAGCAAGAGCCTTGGTGGCTATAGTGAATGTGAAGTATTGGAGGGAAGATTAAATGTACCTACTCTGGTGAAATGGAGAAAGACATTAATCTTCTTCCTACAGTGCTGGATAATCCTCCAGACAGCTGAGACTGCTCTAACCTGGGTGACATGCCCAGGGCAAGCTGGCATCATTAGGTGTACTGGTCATAGGGAAAGAGGAAATCTTGCCTGTGTACCATCTATCCTGTAGGTGTAAAGCAGGGCACCGATTTCCCCCTGTCTATCATTTCAAAGGCAAATGACATGAACTGTGCAGGATAGCTCTGGAGCAACAATACTTGTTCAGGTGCACAACTATCTTTTAAATATAGCACTGGTGCCAGGATTAATCTTTAAAGACTGTCGGGTTGCTCTGGGAATGACACTTGGTATTGGATGTTATTCTCACTGTGAGGGCTCAAGTACTAGTGAATGTAGTGAGTTTGAAAGATGCAATGAGAAAACCCATTGACTTCAAAATGAGAATTATTCTGCCAAATGTGAAATGACTTGCACTTTGCCAATAAACTTTAAGCTTCAGTCCTAAATATATTTCTAACTGTTAGACTAGTGTTATCTTGGGGAAGATACTAATGATCTTCTCAGGACTGATTTACATTTACTTTGGAATTATCTGAAACTCGGTTTTTGCCTTTCTCACAGTTATAGTAGAATTTTGTCATTACCATCGGTAGAATGGTAAAGCAGCATTTCTTCTCAGTGCTAACAAGGTCTGAACACTTCACTTGATTATAATGGAGCACCTGATGGAACAAGTGGAATTGTTTGCAATAACAATATGGCTATAATGACATAGTTTGAAAAAATGATACATAATTTTATTCAAATTTACTTGAGAATGAAGGACAATCTGCAGAAAAATTTGCATCAGATAACACTGAATTTGCTCGTGTATACTCTGTTATTTGAAGAAGTTGTGAATTGATTGCTTCATACACAGTTACATTGCTAATTTTCATATGATAGTTGCTTACAATCGTTTCATTTGAGTGGTTAATAGAAATTTCTTGCAGTTCACATGGCTACCTTTTCAGTATTTTCCACTTGTAAACAAAAGGAACAGTTAGAGAGCACCCAAATTTATATAAAATGGATATGCGTCAACGGGATTCAAAAAATGTACACGCATTTTGGTTAAATTTTTGTCCCATTTATGTTTATCAAAACAGGTGTAATATGCATTTAAAAAGCCCCATTTTTATGGGAAAGAAGATATTGGATTTGATCATCTTTCCTCCTCTTCCTGACAGAAATTGTTGAGGTTAGAAACTATCAATCTTATTTCTGTACCCAAGGTCTCTTAAAATACATCTGATATTGCATTGATGTTATATGAATTTAGGGCAGCCCTGAAAGCCATTTTGATTAGTGTTAGATTTTTGAATATCTGCTTACAAGGGTCTTAATATCTGTTTAAGGATCAACTAGAACATTCAGCATCTTTGAGCTTTTGATTTTGACGGAATGTTTGCAAGTTAGGTAATTCCAGGCACAAAGAAGTAAGTTATCCTGCTATGGAGTTTGGAGAAAAAGATCATCTCCAGAGAGTTCTGCTGAGTTTCACTGGCATATTCCATTTCTGTTCCAGAGAGTCAATGTTAGCTCATGATTTACACTCTCTCTATTCATTTCCACTCCCTCCTCTGGGTCCTAGGTTCGACATAAGAGTTACTCTCAATAAAACAGTGGACACTAATTTCATTGGTGTTTTCAAAGGTGCAATAGATGCTAGCAGCAAGACTTTATTATTAAAATAAGACCCAAAGTCCAGTTTTTGTTGAGCTTGGTCTTTTCTCCAGCAAGAATCTATACTTTGGGCCCAAAGACAGACCAAAACTAATTTCTACTTGAATATATGTAACAATGTATTGTATTTATATCTGCTTGAACAAAAAGTGATACATTTAGAGTACCTTTGCAACGCATCAAGCACAAAAATGTTCCAATAACAGAATCATAATTAAGCAAAATTGATACTGAGGCGAAAGAGAAGAAATTAGCATTACTGACGAAGTGTTTCTTTAAAAAGGTAAGTTTTAAGCAGTGTCTTAAAGAAGGAGAGAAGAGTGAAGAGGGAATTCCACAACATTTTTCATTTAATCATTCAGAGATACATGCATCACTGGCTAGGCTAGTATTTACTTCTCATCCTTAAATGCCATTGAGAAGATGATAGTGAGCTAATTGGTGTGTATGGTATTGAAGAGGTTATTATCTGGAAGAATGTGATCATGATCATCCACTGAGGGAATATTACACAAACAGGTGAGAAACAAACATGGAAGCTCTTGACTAACCTGTGTGTAGGGCAGTAATATAACAAAAAATTTATTGTTGACTTTCACGATCTCTAAAAGATCAAAGAGATAGACGATCGCTATCCACCATAGACCACTACATATGGGCAGCAGGTGTCACAATATGGTGACAGCAGTGGTCTGCGGTGTACCTGGGAGCAATAGAGGTGGCAGCTACTGTAAGCTGCAAGCTGCAAGCAATAGGGCAAAAAAACAAAAACCTACTTCTGGAAGGATCTAATGTCAACACCATTGGAGAAACACCAGAAAACCAAAGAACTCTCCAGCAGATTCAGAAGAGAAGTAGAGTTCCTGAGACTAAGAAAATCCATAACAAATGCGTTCAGGCTACACCACAGGGAAATGGTCAGTATCAACATCTTACTCTGTTTTGAGTTAGTGAATTAAATGCAGGTTGGGGATTAAGTTTTGACAAAGTTGGATAAGCTTAGTAATTAGCACAAAAATAATAAAACTGAGTTGACTTCTTTAATTTTTTTGGTCCGGCAGAGAGATATGTCAAAGGAAAGAGACTTCAGTGGGTAAGGTGGCAAGATTCAGTGCAGAGAAATGCCTACACCAGTAAAACAAATAGGAGAAACCTTTATTACTGCAAAAAGAAGCAGAAAAATCTCCATTACTGCAAGATAATTTAACACAAAAAAGGTACAAAGCACCACATAACATATTCATTTTCAATGATGGTAAGATGTAATCTGAGGGACGGACCAAATTTGACACAGGATTGGATGTCATGGAAAAGACCATTTTTGTGATGGAGAATTGCTTCAAAATTAGATTACAAGAATGATGGAAGCATAATATGTGATGTTAATTGCTTAACAAGTATGACATAAATTTGATGGAACTTTCAGTAATTATTTAACTACCAAAACTAATAAAACTCTGGAAAGTGAAAGAACAAAATTCAATCAAAGAACCCAGAATTATGGTGAATAAATAGATGATTGTATTGATAATCTCTATGGATTAGTTAGTAAATGTGACTATGGAGACTTGAAGACAGAATTGATGCGAAACTGCATAGTTACAGGTTTTGCTGATGACTCCTTGTCAGACCTATTATGGATAAAAGAAGACCTCATTCTGGAAAAAGCTATTCAATTGACAAAAGATGCAGAGATCCAAATACAGAACATTTCAATCCTTAGAAGAGTGGAAGAATTTGTGTTCAGTAAATGTACAGAAAAATTTCATTTTCTTAAGAAACATTTGGTAAAACAAATCCAAAAGGATAAGACACAGCTGGGAGGTCAAATGCAATGGGTCAGACATTCCTTCTAATGCTTTGGTGCCAAACCAAAACAAAAATGCTCATAGACATAACTGAGTCTAGCTATTAAAACAATGTTTCTACTTAAGAAAATATTTTCAGAAGTTATGTAAAAGCAGAACATTGACAATGGAAGATCAAATATTAAAGCCTTCACACACTAAGCTATTAATAAATCAGAGAAAAAAAATCTTCACCAGAAGAAAAGCCCAAAGTCTTCCTTAGCGAGATTAATGATCCTGATCAGATATTTTGGTATCTGGATATCTTCAGTATCTCTATGTCCTTTTTATAAAATGGTCACCAAAACTGCATAGAACCTTATCCATTTTGTTCTCCTGCATCTTCTATGCTGAGTGAATTCATCTTCCGTAATGGTAACTGTATCTTGGCAAACTGCCTTAATTCTCACCTTCTTTAAAATTAGGGAAACTTGGTTTTCAATATGATACTTATATCTGATTTCTCACTGCCAGTCACAGGAATGTCTGTCTGTGCCTCTGACTAAAGAGTCTCCAATGAAAATCTATCACTTGGAACCTGACGTACTCCTCATTACATCACAGCCATTCTTGGTACTAGAAACATGGCTGTTCGTGTTATATTCCCCTGAGAGTCCACCTATATTTTCCAAAACAGCATACTTGTTTGAGATGGGGATAGCCACAGGAGACTTCTGTGTTGAGAGGGTAGTGATGGAAACGCACAACCAGTCAGACAGCATCTGAGGAGCAGAAGAATCAACATTTTTCCTGCTTCTCGGATGCTGCCTGACTGGCTGTGCTTTTCCAGCGCCACATTCTCGACTTTGGTTTTCAGCATCTGCAGTCCTCACTTTCTCCACAGGGCAGCATGTTGGTTCAGTGGTTAACACTGCTGCCTCACAGCACCAGGGACCCGGGTTTGATTCCAAACTCCAGTGACTGCCTGTGTGGAGTTTGTACATTCTCCCTGTGTCTGCGTGGGTTTCCTCCAGATGCTCCAGTTTCCTCCCACAGTCCAAAGATGTGCAGGTTATGGGAATTAGCCATGCTAGGTTACCCATAGAGTTCAGGGATATATAGGCTATGTGTATTAGTTAAGGAACATCTAGAGTAATCGGTGTAGGGGAATGGGTCTGGGTGGGATACTCTTCATAGGGACGGTGTGGACTTGTTGGGCCAAATAGCCTGTTACCACGCTGTAGAGATTCTAATTCTAATTAAAAGGGCTGCATGGTGGCTCAGTGGTTACCACGATTGCCACACAGCACCATGGACCCAGGTTCGATTCCAACCTCTGTATGGGGTTTACACATTCTCCCTGTGTCTGTGTGGGTTTTCTCTGGATGCTCCACTTTCCTCCCACACTCCAAGGATGTGCAGGTTAGGGTGCATAGTGTTCAGGAATTAGGTGTATTGGTCTGGGGTAAATGTAGAGGAGTAGGGGAATGGGTCTGGGTGGGTTTCTTTTCAGAAGGTCAGTTTGGACTCGTTGGGCCAAAGGGACTATTTCCACATTGTAGGGATTCTATATCGAGACGTCTGGACTACCTTCTTCCCTCTTCTACCTTTCCTGGAGTTAACCCATCTACCTGACTGTACCTGCAGTTTTTCTCCCTTCCTATAACTGCCATCCATCACATTTCCTAGCTTCTGTAAATTTCTTATTGTTTCTAACTGCCACTCCAACTGATCCATGTAATCTGATAGGATTCACAACTAATGACACTTCCTGCAGACATAATCATCGGTGACATGGAAACTCTCCTTAATCTCCCACAACCAACAAAAAGAGTACATCACTCCACTGAAGGCCATCTTTGCTCCTTAACAATCTACAGACCCACAAAATAGCACTGTCTTACTGCTCTAAAAGGCACTGCTCCAGGCTAACTTAGTACCTATGTTCCTGACCTACTTCTCAACTTCTGTAATGTGTTACAGTAAGCGATGTTTAAGTGCTGACCAGCAAATTTGTTGACCTGATAAGTGCATGGCCATGTGGTCTTGCCCAACTTAAAACTGTTAGCCAATCAAAGGCCAGTGCCCCAAGAACATTCAAGAAGTTTGGGACTGACTAGAAGAAGAGTATAGTGTTTTTGGAAGGATCAAAGGGTAAGGAGGAGAAACCAAGCACATTTCCTCTCAGGCCTCTCCAGGGTTGGCCAGGCCTTCCACCTCCACCCTGCCTGCCATCTTTAGCCCTATGGGGGTTCAAGCTGAGGAGAGTGCAACAGCCTCTGGCAGGACCCACCTCAGCTTCTCTGGACCTTTGTGACGCGGGGGTCTGCCTGACCCAACCTCCAAGGCTACTGTAGGGCAGAGTTCCTTCACTTCAGGTGAGGAACCTGGGATTGCACTGAGGCATATTGTAAGGAAAGAAGGAAGACTTTCTGAAAGCATATAGCTGGCACTTGTGACATGTCAATGTAAATAAGTTTTTACATTTGTATGTATATGTTCACTTTTCCCCATCAATTGTGTCCAAGAAACTTTGTCTACCTGAAACTGCGACGTTGAAGGTGCACAGCCCACCCATCATTACTGCTACACTACGTTTGATGGTCCAAGGTGTGAAGTGAGGACCTCCTGCACCATATGCAGACTATGGGTAAATAAGCAGCGATTCCAACCAGCGATCCCTTTGGCAACAAGGATTGATCTTTCCGGGTTGTCAAACATTTCTATCACATGGTAGGCATTAGTTGGGTTCATTATTATCTTACATGATATAATCAGGAATGCATGGGGCAAGGATTTGAACTGCCCACATTAGACCAGTGTGGACGGTTTACAAAGCATGCATTGCTTGTGGCCATCTTTCAGCCTCCATGCATCAGTGTCTGTGTAATGGTGTCGAAGGGTTTCACTTTGTTTTATAGTGAAATCGTTCACTGAACAAAGTACTTACCCTGCCCACTCCAGTGTGCTCATAGATATTCCATCTCTGTTGCATTTGTTATTTACAATATGATTGAAAGAAACACAATCATTCCTCAAACATCGTAGGTTTAGCCGCTTAATATTTGTCAACCACCGTCATGTAGTATTTCCTTCTCCATCAGCACTATAAGCTTCATAGTTGCCCACCTCCCCCATCCAACCCAGCTATCTATATCTACACCCACCATTTTACCCCCTGCCATGGCTATCAAGCGTAGCGTGCACACAAAACAAAAGATTGATTTTTTTTAAAAGTAAGTGCAAGTCATATTTATGGTAGCTCTTTTAAAAGCATATTTTAAAAGTGACTCTCTTACAAAAATAACATACCACGGATGCTGCATATCTGAGACAAAAACTGAGGGTACAGAATATATTCCACCGGTAAGGCTGAATCTGTAGAGTGAAAGTTGGCTTGATTTTGATATTGCACTGGAATTGTGCTGTCAAAATGTCAAACCATCTCCAAACTCTGGAGCTGAACAATCTGCCCATACCTGTCATGTTTGCTATCTGCTGGAGTCATGAACAGGCAAGATTCAGGTTTCCCGACTCCTGAGGAGTATCTGAATGGCATCAGTACTGTAGCAGACTGGTTCGAAGGCAGCCTTGGTTCTCAGGGACTTTGGTATGGTTCGCCACATCTTTTGTACGCCCTTTAACACTCACCCCGGATACTCCCTCATACATGCCTTCTTCCATTCCTGCGTACTTACTTTATGAGCATTCTTGATTGCCCATTGCCCCCTCATATCCAACAAGTCCCCTTCCCTGATATTGCCCATACTCTGTCATATTCCCTATGTTCACAATGACTCTTATCAATTTCTTTACATGCACCACAGAAAGTATCCTATCAGGATGCATCACAGCTTGGTAAGGCAACTACTTTGCCGAAGACTCCAAGAAATTAAAGAGAGTTGTGAATGCAGTCCAGTCCATCACGAAAACCAACCTTCCTTCTGTTGTCTCTGTCTACACTTCCTACTGCCTCTGGAAAGCAGCCAACATAATCAAAAACTCTTCCCACCCCATTGGGCAGAAGATACAAAAGTTTGAAACGCACACTAACTGCTTTTATCAGACTTATGAAAAGACCTCTCATAAATTACAGTTGATCTTTCTTTGCACCTTCTCAGTAGCTGTACTATTATATTCTATATCCTGTTCGATTACCCTGATGCGCTTACGTAAGGTATGATTTTTCTGGTTTGCATGCAAAACAATACTTTTCTCTGTAACTCGGTACATGTGATAATAATAAATCAATAAAAATGTTCCCTCTTATTCTCCATGTACCCTTCATACCCTCATGTATCTTCCATGTGCTCATACCTAGTACCTAGCCAGATTCCTCTACAGGCTTCTCATAGGGTGACAAGTTCTCATACACAACAGGTTTTCATAACCACATGTGTGTGGGGGGTAATGACCCATCCTAACCTTAGCCTCATCCCTCCATGGAAGATGGTGTGGGCTCATTTTAAAATTAAAATTAAAATTTGATCTGAATAAAACGCCATCCTGGTGATTCTCTATCTTATTCTTGTTTGCAAAAGATTGGAAATTCTGTTCAACATTTCAGAAGCTGCCTGATGTGGCTGTGTATTTCCAGCATTTTCTGCTTTTATTTGAAAATGATTTTATTAACAACGTTGTCAGAATAATGACAAATTAAAGGCTCTCAGTTTGAATTAACAACTTTAGCTTCAGTCGAATTTTTGCAGATAAAACGTTTGCAATCTAAATGAAAATAATTGGTGTGACGTTTTGCAAGATAATCTATTTGTAAATGTTGTTCATTTTTGAAGTGATTAATTTTAGCCACTCATTGTTTACGGCTGTTTAACAACCCGATTTTGAAATAATATTCATGCGGATAAAATGGATCTTGCATTTGAAAGCAAAATCTGCTACTTTTAATTAGTATGCTATTTTTCTTCTAGAAAAATCCTACTTCAGAGGCAATCTACTATTTACAGTAATTCATTAATTGATTTCTACAGTTAGCATTGTAGCCAAAGTCATTATACCATTTAATTACTCTGTCTCAAGAATAACATTAAGAAATCCAATAGCTTCATTAGGAACAAAAACTCTCTGAATGATGATTACTGCAGTAAAATCCACTGACATTTTAGATATAGCGTATAATAATAATAATTCCACTCTATTGCCATTTCCTCTCAATTCTAACATTGGCATTCTAACATTGGATTTTGCTGTTGCAATGGCAGGGAAATTTTCAGAGTTTGTTTTCATTATAACTGTGCAATTGAAGGTAATCTCTGTTATTCATAGAGGTTCTGTTAAGAATGCAGAAATAAACAAGTTGCTATCTATAATTGCCCACAACTCCAGAGAATTATCTGCTGAATTCCTTGCAGATGGATATCTTAGCTATCACTGATTCAATGTGAATTTCTATTTTTTATGTTATGAGCATTACTTTGAAACCCTTGGGAAAAGATATGCCTTGTTGAATAAGATATAACTGTGATGTACTAAGACATAATAACTATTGATCAACCTTTCTAGCCTTGCAAAAGCAATTTTATAATTGGGGAATGTCAAATTTATTATTAAGATTAAAAGTGTCATTGACTTTTAAAATGGCATGGCTCATTTAAAAGTTTATTTTTATCTTATTTTATCTTTAATTTTAATTCCACATATATATGTCTCTATCTTTAATTTTCTTTCTGTAGAATGAATAACAACTGGAGGAGAATTAATGCTTTTAACTCCCTGTCTTGCATTCTATGAAGCATTAAAAGGTAATTTGTTCAGGACACTTTTTTGCTTATTTGACCTGTTAGGCATACTATGACGTGTCTATGTGACAATCACATTCTGAAATGGGCATTCAACGTGGATCTTTTTGGTCCAGATGTAGAGACACTGTCCCATAAGCTGCTTGGCCTGTTAAATAACATGACTACTGCCAGATGCAAGAGATCCTCATAGCTGACCCCAGAACAAAACTATTGTTGGGAAAGGTGACATCCACACCACAGAGAGACAGATGGATCTTTGTGTGCAGCTTTCTTGAGGCCAGGGTGGATGTGATCATGTTGATGTTCACCACAAAATCAAGAGCATCACATTAAGATCTTTTCTCTGTTAAGATTTATTTTAAAAAGGCTGAATTTTCCCATTTTACTAGCCCAGGAACATTTTCAAGGAGTTTCATGGAGGGCTTCTCATCATGGCTCGGAGCAATTATTCCCCCGCAGTCTTCTGCTGGTCACTTCATTGATAACGTATTCAGGCTTTACATTTGCCTTTTTTGTTCAATTGTCTGGCAGGAAAAGTGGAGATTCCTGCTCTGCTAGGAGCTCGCACTATTCACCCTCAGGCATTTTCTGGGTTTAAATCCCAGCTGTGCCCCTCTTCAAACACTGTCCTTCATACTCTGCTGCTTTATCATCTTTGACAATGAGCTGTCACAGAAAAGAACTTCGCCACCCACGTTGGAGACCTGGAGGTGCTGGTGGCCTGCCGGGGAAAGGCAAGCCTTCTTCTCCCCTGTGCACCAGCCTGAACCCAGTCAGTGACCAGGGTCAATGCAATTTTGAGGACCAAGTGGAATGCATAGTTTTACCACAAATAGGATCATGATCTTCTGTTCTTAGCAAGGATAAGTGTCATCAACTTCTCTCTGCTTTCTGACACTTGCTCTATCTCTACCACTGCACTATCACATCACCAAGGCCTGCAACTCTCAACATTTCATGCAATATGTCTACTTAATGACTCCCATCCACCTCAACCTCCAAAAACACTAACTCTTCCTGCTATGTGCTTCCTACACACTCACTTCGCACCTCTTCTAAGCCAACACCATCACAAGCAATTCTTCTTTTATCTCACTCAGTCCCTTTGTTTGTCTCACTGAAGAATAAAATGTTTCATAAACAGACAGAGAGGGGTGGCAGTGAGGCCAAGATTCAAATCTTCAGCTCCTGGAGGAGGATCCATGATGTGGCAGGAGAGGCTGGAATCTCCATGTTGAGCCAACCCAATAAGCTTCCCTGTGCTGTGCTGCATTGTTCTCTATTAACACTACTGTTAATTATTCTTAGTAATGCTGAAGCATCTGCTCCTATTGGACAACTAATGTTTACTCTTTCCTTATGCAGGCACTGGTGGAATTCACACAGCCACTTCCTGGGATACGCCAGTCCCTCTAGCTATCAGGTCTTCCTCCACCTCAGAGGAAGTAGCCACACATTGGTCAGAAGAAGCATGTCAAGGCTTTCTCCTGCATCCATTGCCACTTCAATAGATTTTCTATCTAGATTACATTTGTGAACACCATCCACTGAGCACAACATTGGCAGCTGGTCGGGGAAGGAACACCTCAGGTCTCTGGACTATAGAAGGACCACATATCTTCTCAGCTCCATTCAGGAGAGATACCATGATGCCAGCTATTGATGACTCCATGCAACTGCACAGATGGTCCTAGGGTCAGAGACACTTGTTAAACAGGATCAAAGGTTAGAGGAATCCATACGTTTAAGCCATGCATTTAGCTATTTGACTTTATTTAGTTTTACCCATGACTCAGGTACCAATCGTGATATTACTCCCTTGGAGGTTCTATTTTATTGTTTAGCTCCTAATTATTCAAAAGCTTCCAGCAGAACCTCCTTTCCATGTCATTAGTATCAATGTCATTAGTATCAAAGTGGCAATTGATCCCTCCCTCCAACTTCACGTTTCTCTCCAACCCCAAAGAAATTCACTTCATCCTGGCACCAGACAAACAACACAGCCTTTGGGAATTATGCTCATGGCTATAGAGAGCTGTATCTGTCTCCCTAATTATAGTTGAAAATGTGTTGCTGGAAAAGCGCAGCAGGTCAGGCAGCATCCAAGGAACAGGAGAATCGACGTTTCGGGCATAAGCCCTTCTTCAGGAATGAGGGAAGTGTGTCCAGCAGGCTAAGATAAAAGGTAGGGAGGAGGGACTTGGGGGAGGGGCGTTGGAAATGCGATAGGTGGAGGGAGGTCAAGGTGAGGGTGATAGGCCGGAGTGGGGTGGGGGTGGAGAGGTCAGGAAGAAGATTGCAGGTTAGGAAGGCGGTGCTACCTTTTATCTTAGCCTGCTGGACACACTTTCCTCATTCCTGAAGAAGGGCTTATGCCCGAAACGTCGATTCTCCTGTTCCTTGGATGCTGCCTGACCTGCTGCGCTTTTCCAGCAACACATTTTCAGCTCTGATCTCCAGCATCTGCAGCCCTCACTTTCTCCTCCCTAATTATAGTGTCCACACTCCCACAAAGACATTCCTATGTTCTTTCCCACTTGAGTGGCTGCCTGCACCAAGGTGCCCTGATCAGTTCATTCAAATTCCTTGCAGTCCCCAGACTTATCTGCACAGCTTGCTGTAATCACGTCACTGTTGGACGAGGGGCCAAAGGTCTTGAAATGAATTGTCTGGTTCCCCATAGCTGCCTTATCCACAGTCACAGCTTCCTGCCTTCAGGAATAAAACGTCCAGGAAATCTTCAGACAGTTCAGTGCTCAGAGCTTGTGTTAATCAGAGCTTGAGTAAGTTGTGTTACTTCCTGAAGTGATTTGTATATCACTATGTTCAAATCACCCTGTTTCTCAACCCTTTCCTTCACGATTTTGCTTCTGAAAGTGCTTCCGTTTTAAAACCTGCACATTGCAGTAAATGTACATGATTAAATTTGAATCCAGCAGGGGATTTTTTGATAGTTCTATTAGCATATTGATAACATATCATTAAAAATTCTGTTATTCCTGGCAAATCAGTAAATGGTTGAATAAAATTCCAAGTATTGATGATAGAAATAATCTTTCCCAACAAATTTGGAGGAAGGTCTCTCGGATATACACACACACAGCTTCTGATTCTTCTTTCCTTTCACTTTCTTCTGGCTCATCCCTCTATTTAATCTCACTCTTTCAATCTCAGCCTCATTTAGTTATTTACTTGCTCCGTCAACCATTTCCTTTTTGCTTTGCAGCATGAACCCCTGCTATCCTATGAGTTCTCCTGTCTTCCAACCAATCTATTCTTTCCTCCATTTCACACTAGATTTGTCTGCCTGTGGTTTGCTCAAAATCTGTTAGAAAAGGAGTCCCCAATTTTTACCCAGCAACAGTGACCAAACGATGATGATATTTCCAGTAAGTATGTGAGTGACTTGGAGGGGAGCTTATAGGTAGTGACGTTCCCATGCATCTTTCTGGGTGGTGGAGGTGTGGTTTTGGAAAGTGCTGTCAAAAGAGACTTAGTGAGTTGCTGCAAGGCATGTTGTAGGTGGTGCATCTTGCTGGCAGTATGCAATGGGAGTGAATGCTGAATGCATGGATGTGGTGCCTATCAAGTGGGCTGCTTTTTCTCAGATGGTGTCAAGCTTCTTGTGTGCTTTTGGAGCTGCATCCAAGCAAGTGAGGAATATTCCATTGCACACCTGGCATATGCTTTGTCAATCCCAAAAAAGAAAATGCTGGAAAATCTCAGCAGGTCTGGCAGCATCTGTAAGGAGAGAAAAGAGCTGACGTTTCGAGTCCAACTGACCCTTTGTCAAAGCTGCTTTGACAAAGGGTCAGTTAGACTCGAAACGTCAGCTCTTTTCTCTCCTTACAGATGCTACCAGACCTGCTGAGATTTTCCAGCATTTTCTCTTTTGGTTTCAGATTCCAGCGTCCGCATTAATTTGCTTTTATGCTTTGTAGATGGTGGACAGGCTTTGGGGTTACTTGCTGCAGAGTTCCTATCACCTGACTCACTTTTGTAGTCACAGTAAGGCTGATCCAGTTATGTTTCTTGGCATTGGTAACCTCCAGGGTGTGAAGAGTGGGGGATTCAGCAATGGTAGTGGCATTAAATATCAAGGAATGTTAATCATATTCTCTCTTGTTGGAGATGGTTATTTCCTGGCACTTGTGCAGCACAAATATTACTTGCCACCAATTAGCCAAAGCCTGTGTGTGTCTTGCTGTATATGGATGTACGTTGCTGTAATATCTGAGGATTCATAATGGTGCTGAACATCCCCACTTCTGATATGACAGAGGTAAGATTATTGTTGAAGCAGTTGAAGATGGTTTGGCTTAGGAAATTATTCTGAGGAAATCGTGCAGAGATGTCCTGGAGCTGAGATGATTGCCTTCTAACAACCACAACCATCTTCCTTTGTGCCAGGTGTGACTTCAACTAGAGTAGAGTTTTTTTTTTTGATTCCCGTTGGCTCTAGATCTACCAAGGCTTGATGTCAAGGGCAGTCACTTTGGCTGAATACAACAAAGAAGAAGGTGATTCTGTGCATTGTGACTGTGGAATCTCATTTAATGACACAGCATTGAAAACAATCAAAAAATGTAAAGGGCAAATATTACAAAATTGCACTACTGTTCTAAAACATTGTTTAATATCAGCCATAGCAGGATCATGGGTGCAGTGTTCACCATACCCAAATTGAGACATGTTTTGTTTTCTGTTCATTAAACATAATCTATGAATTTCAAGGAAAACAATCATGAATTAAAAACTGTGATCTCTGACCTGGTATTTATGTTACATCCTCCTATCATGCCAGCATTGTAGGGGCTGAAAGTCAGGAATATTGACCCTTACACCTGAATTTCTGAAATTCTGTCCTGTCATGCAAACAGCACTAAATTATGTCCCTTCTCATAATACATGTCTTTTGACTATTACAGCATTTCTGTACTCTCCAGTTCAGACTGTCTCATCAGCAGCAATGATAATGGTCCATGTTTAAATAACAGTTGCAAAGTATAGGCTTATTATCAATCGACACTGATTGGAATATGTGTTTGTATTGATGCTATTTAATGCCAGCCCTCAATGCCCAATTTGTTCATAATGCATGTCAACATGTTGATGGCTTTCTGCCATGGGCAAGATAGCTTTTACTGACAACAATATTTGTCATGCAAGATCACTCAACTCAATGGTTTGATCTCAATTATGTACTTTCATCACAGCAGATGTCTACATAAAAGATGTGATATTTCAAGACTGATGTCAATTATTCAATTCTTATCAAAGCATGATGTGTTCTCCTGGGATGCCCAAGTAAATTGTTTTTGTTTTGCTGCAAGCATGAACCACTGAGCAAAATTAGTAGTGATGTCATTTGATATTTTTTCTCCATCATTTGATGTGCACCAAAATCAAATTTTGAGTAAAAGAGAAGTGAAGAAATTCAGTTTTCAGGGAAGTATTGGTTTCCTTATTCTCATTGCTTTTGTTCTATGCATAATTATTTCACAAATCAGATCGAAGGACAGGATACATATAAAATGCTACCAATTTATTACCAATAATTTAGTCATTTCCAACAGAAGCAGTGTTTTTATCTCAGTTCCAATATAACAATACTCTAATGCATTTCTGTTTTCAGACTGGACTTTTCTTCAAATTAAGTTTAGGTTAATTTGTTTTTGTCACTTTATAGATATGCTAAGTAAATTGTCAACTGCACAATTAATAATCTTGACAGTTCCACTGCCAACATACTTCTTTTTCTCTTAACCTTCTGTTTTCATTGATTATCCCAATATCTTTTAAGACTAGCAATCAAAATACAGTTATTTAGAAACAGTGCGAGCCTTATTAGCTGAGATGAATTTATGGCAGATTCAATAAAATAAAATTAGAATCCCTGGAGTATTATTTATATGGATGAAGTGCCAAGACTGAAATATCTCAAAAACACTTTAATCGTGGTTTGTGATTGTTGCTTTCACTTGTGTTGTATTTCTTTGCTTCAATTGGGGTGAAGGTGAATTTATTTTCCTATTTTAGCAAGCTTCAAAACTGGGAAAAGGAATATCTTTCCATATTGGTTGTCTAGGATTCAAATTTTGTCTGAGTCGTGAAGTAATATGGAAGGTAACTGTACATGAGGAACTGCTGATGCCTGTTGCAGCTTAACAAAGAGCTTGCCCAACGAGAAGTATTTGTTTTGGGCCATCTATTTAGTTGGCGGGTATTCTTTGGTACATCCTGCCAGGGATGTTGGAGTGTGAGATCATAACAGCTGTGGAGTAGTGGGCGGGCACCTGTTCCTGTTGGCTTCATAGGTTTGAAGAAAAAAAAACCTTTATTTCTGTATATAGGGACCACGATAGAACTTGGCATGGAGTAGGCCTGACATCTGTTTTGTTAATCTAAATATCATTTCAGCAACAGGTCCACCCCAATGGCCTTAGGACTCCTATTTACATATAGAAGGGGCCTACCATCTGTGCTAGACACCTGCCCAGGATATCAATAAAATGCCTGACAAGATTAGCAATAGGTTGAACATCTGCACAGAGTGGATTCAATTGGACCGCTTCAGAATCATCTTATGACCAAATAGTGAGAGTTACAACTGGAATCAAACTTATATATTTCTACTTGAGTCATATAATGAGCTGTGTATGAAGAACAAAAATGGTTGAAGTCAATCATTTCAACTGGAGAGAAAGAGAATTAATGTTTTATGAATGTTATTGAACTTAATATTAAGTCTAAAAGGTTGCAGAATGACTAGAATCATAGAATCCCTACAATGTGGAAGCAGGCCATTCAGCCCATGGAGTCAACAACGAACCTCTGAAGAACATCCTACCCAGAACCCCACCCCCGTACCCTATTTCCCTGCACTTCCTAAATCACCTAGCCTGCACATCCCTAGATAATATGGACAATTTAGCATTGCAAATCTACACAACCTGTGCATCTTTGGACTGTGGGAGGAAACCAGAACACCCAAAGAAAACTTACCCAGACATGGGGAGGATGTGCAAATTTGAAATTTGAAAGATAAGGTTCTATTCCTTGAGCTTGTGTTGAACTTCACTGAAACACTAACAGATCATGGACAGAATGGGAGCTAGGTGGAAAATTCAAATGACAAGTAACTGAAAGCTTCGGTTGGGGTCACATTTGCAGACTGAATGGACAGATTCCAGAAAGCGATCACCAGTCTGCATTTAGTCTCTTCACTGGAGAGGAGATCAAATTGTGAATAATAAATTGAAAGAAAAAGCAAGTAAATTATTGCATGAAACATTGTACAGGAGATGGAAGGAAGTGAAAGGGCAGGTTTTGCATTTCTTACATGACGAGGAATAGTGTCTTATTTTTTGCCACATAATGTTCATAGTAAAGGTGCCCCTGCTTACAAAACAATTGGCAAGTCGTAAGTGTCCCTGAGCTTCAAAATGACATCTTGAAGGATTGACGTGCTTTGTAGGTTGTTTTGAAAACAGGCAGGATGATGTGGTTTAGTGGTTTGCCGATGACCACTTGTGTGGATGAAGGGTGATAGAGGACAGTGTCCATCGAACTTGCAGGGAGATTGTGGTAAGGACAGAGTTGAATGAAAACCCAGGGAAGCAAATGGTGAGGTGTTTCCATGAGGCAACTGCTTTGACTTTCACATTGGGAATTGACATGGCTCTCTGGGAAGGAGGGCAGGATTGTGAATGGCATAGCGATTAAGGGAGATTAGATAATAATGAGATGCAAATGCATGGAAATAAGGTACACACTGTTCATTAATGAGATTCTGAGCTGCCCGTTTAAACCTGAAATGGAAAACTGTAAAACCTTTTTCTCAACATCAAGAATATGATTTTTTTTTGTCACATTTTTCCACCTTTCACATCATTGCTCAGCCCACACAAGTGAGCAGAAAGTATCATCATTCTTTATTCTTTCTTTGGACTTCATCTAATGATTACTGACTGTTCTAATTGATTATCTTCAAAATAGATATAAACTATATTTCAGTGTGTTATTACAATGGATCAGAAACCTGAAATATTATGGATATTTTCAGCTCTTGTCTCCAAAACATTTTTTTCTCAAAGAGAATGGTACAAAGGCAAAAAAACTTTGTGTATAAATGGAATCCCATGTGAAACTAATGGAATGCAGCACTGACACATGTCAAAGCAACATAAACTCTTGTGATTGTCAAGATAATGAAGGGCTGATGACTCCATGTTCAACTGCAAACCACTCGATGTGGAGAATATTCCAACTACAAGCATATTTTATGTTTTTCCCTATATAAAATACAGAAGGACTGGGTTTTAAAAATTATTTTCAACTCTACTGGAGTGTACTCATAGGACTGAACAGTCTCATGCATATTAACCTGGGTTCAAGCATTATATGCTGTGATGTTCACGGTGTTTTTTTTTCTCTTTCACTCTCTCTTCACAGAAAGAGCCGGAGCACCAGGGGGAAGTGACGACGACCAGAGGGGCAGCCGAGACCCGGAAGCAGTTAGTGTAAGCTTACCTGGGTAGGTTTTTTCCCCCTTTAAAAGCGCGAAGGAGAGGAACCCGAGGCACTACATGGGTAGTGCCTCCCACCCGCCCTCCTCCTCTAACCTAATAATAACACCTGTTGTGGTAAGTAGGTAAGTGCTGAATTTTGCTTGTTGTATTCTTTAGACCCAGTTTTTTTTTTAAAAATAAAAGTTAGCTTTAGAGGGATGGCAGTGAAGGCAGTGCAATGTTCCTCCTGCAACATGTATGAGGTGAGGGATGCCATCGACGTCCCTGCCGATTATACTTGCAGGAAGTGCACCCATCTCCAGCTCCTCCAAGACCGTGTTAGGGAACTGGAGCTGGAGTTGGATGAACTTCGGATCATTCGGGAGGCAGAGGGGGTCATAGATCAGAGTTATAGGGAAGTAGTAACTCCAAAGATGGCAGATAGATGGGTGACAGTGAGGGGGACTGGGAGGAAGCAGCCAGTGCAGGGACCCCCTGCGGCCGTTCCCCTCAAGAACAAGTATACCGTTTTGGATACTTGTGGGGGGGATGACTTACCAGGGGTAAGTAACGGGGCTCAGGTCTCTGGCACGGAGCCTGTCCCCGTTACTCAGAAGGGAAGGGTGAAGAAGAGCAGAGCAGTAGTAATTGGGGACTCGATAGTTCGGGGCACAGATAGGCGGTTTTGTGGGAACGAGAGAGACTCACGTTTGGTATGTTGCCTCCCAGGTGCAAGGGTACGTGATGTCTCTGATCGTGTTTTCCGGGTCCTGGAGGGGGAGGGGGAGCAGCCCGAAGTCGTGGTCCATATTGGCACCAACGACATAGGTAGGAGGAGTGCCGAGGATGTTAGACAGGCTTTCAGGGAGCTAGGTTGGAAGCTCAGAGTTAGAACGAACAGAGTTGTTGTCTCTGGTTTGTTACCCGTGCCACGTGATAGAGATTCGAGGAATAGGGAAAGAGAACACTTAAATGCGTGGCTACAGGGATGGTGCAGGAGGGAGGGATTCCGGTTTTTGGATAACTGGGGTTCTTTCTGGGGACGGTGGGACCTCTATAAACAGGATGGTCTACACCTGAACCTGAGGGGCACCAGTATCCTTGGGGGGAGGTTTGCTAGTGCTCTTGGGGGGGGTTTAAACTAACTCTGCAGGGGCATGGGAACCCAGATTGTAGCTTCAGGGTGCAGGGCCTGGAGTGTAGGGAGGTTAGGAACATGGCATCAATTTCCAAGGAGGGTGTCTGTAAACAGGAAAGTGGCTTGAAGTGTGTATACTTCAATGCAAGAAGTATACGAAATAAGGTAGGTGAACTTGCAGCGTGGGTTGGTACCTGGGACTTCGATGTTGTGGCTATTACGGAGACATGGCTAGAACAGGGACAGGATTGGCTGTTGCAGGTTCCAGGATTTAAATGTTTTAGTAGGGTCAGAGGTGGGGGTAAAAGAGGGGGAGGTGTGGCATTGCTTGTCAAAGATAGTATTACAGTGGTGGAAAGGACGATGGATGAGGACTTGCCATCTGAGGTAGTTTGGGCTGAGGTTAGGAATAGGAAAGGTGAGGTCACCCTGTTAGGAGTCTTTTACAGGCCTCCTAATAGTCCTAGAATCATTGAAGAAAGGATAGGGAAGGTGATTCAGGAGATGAGTGACAGTAATAGGGTGGTTGTTATGGGGGACTTTAACTTTCCTGATATTGATTGGGAAAGCTATAGCTCAAGTTCGTTAGATGGGTCAGTGTTTGTTCAATGTGTGCAGGAGAGTTTCCTGACACAATATGTAGACAGGCCAACAAGAGGTGAGGCCATACTGGATTTGGTTCTGGGTAACGAACCAGGCCAGGTGTTAGAATTAGAGGTAGGTGAGCACTTTGGGGATAGTGACCATAATTCGGTGATTTTTACTCTTGTGATGGAGAGGGATAAGTGTGTACTACAGGGCAAGAGTTATAGCTGGGGTCAGGGAAATTATGATGCGGTGAGGCATGACTTAGGATGTGTGGCTTGGAAAAGTAGACTCCAAGGCAAGAGTGTAAATGATATGTGGAGCTTGTTCAAGGAGCAACTATTGAGTGTCCTTGATAATTATGTACCTGTCAGGCAGGGAGGAAAGGGTCGTGCGAGGGAGCCGTGGTTTAATAAGGAATTGGAATCCCTTGTTAAATGGAAGAGGGCGGCCTATCTCAAGATGAGACGTGAAGGTTCAATTGGGGCGATTGAGAGTTATAGGGTAGCCAGGAAGGACCTGAAGAGAGAGCTAAGAGCAGCAAGGAGGGGACAAGAAAGGTCCTTAGTCGGTAGGATTAGGGAAAACCCTAAGGCTTTCTATAGGTATGTTAGGAATAAAAGAATGACTAGGGTAGGAATAGGTCCAGTCAAGGATAGTAGTGGGAAGTTGCGTGTGGAGGCAGAAGAGATTGGGGAGACACTGAATGAATACTTTTCTTCAGTATTTACTCAGGAACAGGGCATTGTCGTCGATGTGAATACTGAGTCACAAATAAGTAGAATGGATGGCTTTGAGGTATGTAGAGAAGAGGTGTTGGAAATCCTGGAAAAGGTGAAAATAGATAAGTCCCCTGGGCCTGATGGCATTTATCCTAGGATTCTCTGGGAAGCAAGGGAGGAGATTGCAGAGCCATTGGCCTTGATTTTTATGTCCTCTTTGTCTACAGGAGTAGTGCCAGAAGACTGGAGGATAGCAAATGTGATTCCCTTGTTCAAAAAGGGGAGTAGGGATAACCCTAGTAACTATAGGCCGGTGAGTCTCACTTCTGTTGTGGGCAAAGTCTTAGAGAGAATTGTAAGGGATAGGATTTATGCACATCTGGATAGGAATAATGTGATCAAGGATAGTCAGCATGGTTTTGTGAAGGGCAGGTCGTGCCTCACAAACCTTATTGAATTCTTTGAAAAGGTGACGAAGAAGGTTGATGAGGGGAAAGCGGTAGATGTGGTATATATGGATTTTAGTAAGGCTTTTGATAAGGTTCCCCATGGTAGGCTACTGCAGAAAATACGGAGATATGGCATTGAGGGTGAGTTGGAGGTTTGGATTAGGAATTGGCTGGATGGAGGAAGACGGAGGGTAGTAGTTGATGGCAAAGTTTCTTCATGGAGTGCCGTCACTAGCGGTGTTCCGCAAGGATCTGTTTTGGGACCATTGCTGTTTGTCATTTTTATAAATGACCTGGAAGAGGGGTTAGAAGGTTGGGTGAGCAAGTTTGCGGATGATACGAAAGTCGGAGGAGTTGTTGACAGTGAGGAAGGATGTGGCAGGTTACAGCAGGATATAGAGAAGCTGCAGAGCTGGGCAGAAAGGTGGCAAATGGAATTCAATGTAGCTAAGTGTGAGGTGATTCACTTTGGGAAGAATAACAAAAAAATGGGGTACTGGGCTAATGGTCGGATACTTGGTAGTGTGGATGAGCAGAGGGATCTTGGTGTCCATATACACAGATCTCTGAAAGTTGCCACCCAGGTAAATAGTGCGGTGAGGAAGGCATATGGCGTACTGGCTTTTATTGGTAGAGGAATTGAGTTCCGGAGTCCTGAGGTCATGATGCAGTTGTATAAGACTCTGGTGCGGCCGCATCTGGAATATTGTGTGCAGTTTTGGTCGCCATACTATAGGAAGGATGTGGAGGCACTGGAACGGGTGCAGAGGAGATTTACCAGGATGTTGCCTGGTATGGAAGGAAGATCGTATGAGGAAAGACTGAGACACTTGGGGCTGTTTTCATTAGAGAAAAGAAGGTTTAGGGGTGACTTGATTGAGGTGTACAAGATGATTAGGGGGTTAGATAGGGTTGACAGTGTGAACCTTTTCCCGCGTATGGAGTCGGGTATTACAAGGGGGCATAGCTTTATATTAAGGGGGGGTAGATATAGGACTGAAGTTAGGGGTAGGTTCTTCACTCAGCGAGTCGTAAGTTCATGGAATGCCCTGCCAGTAGCAGTGGTGGACTCTCCCTCTTTATGGGCATTTAAGCAGGCATTGGATAGGTATATGGAGGATAGTGGGTTAGTATAGGTTAGGTGGGCTTGGATCGGTGCAACATCGAGGGCCAAAGGGCCTGTACTGCGCTGTATTCTTCTATGTTCTATGTTCTATGTTCAAAGCATGAGGGCTTATTTCCTACTGTGTTGCAGTTAACTACCTTTTTAACTCCAACTGCTACAAACCAATTAAAAAAAGAAACAGGACCACAACTCTCTCTCACCCTAAATGCTATAATTTAATCACACTAAAAGACATCAGAACTACAGAGACTTAACCAATCTGGAACAACTAAGGATCGTGAACCTGACTATTCACCTACTCATGTCAATGTAGCTAGTAACATCCACTGTATCAGTCATAATGTTCAACTATCATCTCTTTATGAATGATTCAGAGACTCATCTGTATATTTGTGTCTTTTATAAACTGTTATCCTTTTGGACTCATGTTTTATTTCTAAATTATGTCTGTTTGTGTTGCATTACTAAAACTTCTCATGTTTAGTAATTAATAAGCTCACTCTTTCTCTTAATTCAAGAAAGCCTGTTTGTTTTGAAATATAATTTAATTTATGTCCCGGATATGGAAGAGGTTCCTTTCAAATTCACTTTGTTGCAATCAACTGAGGGAGTGTGTGAATAAAAAAGGGGAGCCAATTCATTTCTACTCTCCAGGAGCTTTACGTTTGGAATATCCTGTCTGAAACCGAACGTCAAGTTGGGGAAGCTCATCCAGGGTCTGGTTGGAACATCTTGTTATTACTCCAAACCAGCTCTAACAGTGTTTTCTAACATAAATTCCCAAATTTGATTTTCAGTCATTTTAATACATTGTTAATTTTTTTTACCATCACTAAAATAGCCAATGCATGTTGAACTGTTGTAGCATGAAAACTTGTGAATAATTATGAAGTTAATAACTCCTCAAAGAACTGCGGTAAAATAATTATTTCAATAGCAATATCAGAACTCTTGTGCACTTGGCTTTGCCGTATATTAACTTCATCCTAGATGCTTTCTACATTTGCTCCAGTTATAATTTCATCTTTAATAACTAATGCCGAAATATGAGATTCAATCATTTCTCCACCCCACGCAAAGCCACCAGCAGTTCCATCTGAGCAAAATGCTGCTGTGCCTAAAAGTCAGCGGTAATTGCCTGACTTAAAATTATGTGAAATAAAAACTTGAATGCAAAAGTGTTTGAGAAAACTCTTTGCTTAGAAAAATCCTCTAGTATCATCAAGAATTCAGTTCAATACAATTCATTCCACAGAACCAACAGGAAACTTTATGCATTCCCTCAATTGCTAAATGATTTTTTATTGAAAGATTTTCCACACTACCAGCAAATTTGAAGAACAAAAGAGAATAAACATCACTGTAATATGCAATGCTCAAATCTTCCAACTGGGGCCAAAGTCCCTGAACCCTGACTTAGCTACACCTCCTTTCTTCTAGCCTTTTTTTTGAGTCCTAAGAGCTGAGAGACTGCTACAGCTGCATCTTTTAAGAATGATACCTCTTCCCCCTGTTCCTATGTATCTGACTGATTAGCAGCTCAAAGATAACCACCTTCTCCTCTGAATCCATCAAATTGCTTAAACTGTTCAGTAATCCTTGAACTGTTCTAAGTGAGTTGAAAAGTGTGGTGCTGGAAAAGCGCAGCAGGCCAGGCAGCATCCGAGGAGCAGGAGAATCAACGTTTCGGGCATAAGCCCTAAGTGACCTCACAAGATTAATCTTGTTCTTAGGCAGTTTTGTGTGTAACCTTTCTGAAGAAGACCCATATCATGCTTGAAATGTTAACTCTCCTTCTCTCTCCACAGATGATGCCAAGACTGCAAAGTTGCTCAAGCATTTCCTATGTTTGTTGAATTTAAATATTTAAATTCAACAAACATAGAAAACTTAAGGGTAGCACAGTGCCAGGGACCCAGGTTTGATTCCAGCTTCGGGCAACTGTCTGTGTGGGTTTTCTCTGGGTGCTCGGTTTTCTCTCACAATCCAAAGATGTGCAGTTTGGGTGAATTGGCCAAGCTAAATTGCCCATAATGTTCAGGGATGTATGGGCTAGGTGCATTAGTCAGGGGTAAATATAGAACTTTAATGTAGTAGAATGGGTCTGGGTGGGTTACTCTTCAGTATGGACTTATTGGGCTGAAGGGCCTGTTTCCACACTATTGAGATTCTTCTATAATATTTTGGAACAGTATAATATCCTGTTTGCCAGATGTTGCAGAATTCACAGATTACTGACTTGCATAGCAGAATATGGGTACAAAAAGAATATTTTATAACGGGTGGAATGAACACATTTATATAGCATTTGTTCAACTACACGAGGTTGCACTTCTTTTTTCAATTACTTTACCAGTGTGATTTTGAATTGTTAAATATTTAGCTTCTTTTCTAAAAGGTCAACTCTCAATTTGAAGGCATTTAAATTCAGAATCCAGCTTCAGGATTCATTCCAAAAGATAACATCCCCATTTTGTACATTTCAGTTTAATAGGAAGGAAAAACAAAGATTTAAAGCCATTCCAATTGTTGATATAATTTGTTCAAGCTTCAAAGTTGTGATCAAATAGTAAAACAGTTCCAAAGCAAATAGAATGTTCAGGTGTCCAGTTTGTTCAGTACAATATAACTGAATGGGTATTATGATTACTGGCTGTAATGTCATTCGGTAAAGATAAACCCAAAATTCCTATAACTATAGAAATCAGCAAATGGTTAATATCTGTTGACCTGTGATAAAGAAGCATCAGTTTTTTTTAGCTATTTGAAAATTCTCTCAGGAGAGGATTTGCAGCATACATGCAATCCATAACATCTGGCTGTGTCAATATTCAAGTGATGGAAATGTGTTGCTGGAAAAGCGCAGCAGGTCAGGCAGCATCTAGGGAACAGGAGAATCGACGTTTCGGGCATTAGCCCTTCTTCAGGGCTAATGAAGAAGGGCTAATGCCCGAAACGTCGATTCTCCTGTTCCCTAGATGCTGCCTGACCTGCTGCGCTTTTCCAGCAACACATTTCCATCTCTGATCTCCAGCATCTGCAGACCTCACTTTCTCCTCAATATTCAAGTGCTCAAACATAGGGCATTTTCTTCTTACTTTAAAACAGTAGCTGTTTCTAAACATTTTTAAATAAATCAGTTTGGATATTTACTATGTTTTGTGAGCGGGAATGTTTTTGGTTGCAAAACTTAATCTTTTAATTAAGCCTTCAGCTGCTAAAGACAATAGCTTATAAATTGATGGTATACAACACTACCTCACCACTCTTGACTGCCCTACACTATCTCTAAATTATCAGTCAGCTTGTCCAACATCCTATACAAAATTAGCAGACATTTCCTCCAATATTTCTTTCTATTAGGAAGATTGAAACCATGTTCCTCTGTTCTTGCCAAAATCTCCACTCCATGGACTCCGATTCCATCTCTCTCTTCGGTAACTGCCTGAGGTTGATCTAGACTACTCAATACCTAGGTGTCAATACCTAAGATGAGCTTCTGACTATATTCTCATTAAGACAGCTCATTTCCATCTCCAGAACATCATCTGATTCCACATCTATCTCTGCTTACTTTACTACTGAAACCTTTAGTCATACTCTTTTCACCTCAAGACATGACTATTCCAAACCACTCCTGGTTGGTCACCAACTTCCATATTTCGTGAATTTGAGCGTATCCTAAACTCTGCTGTCAAGGCCTAGCTCGTCTATAAAGGTCTTAAAATTCTTTGCTGTGATAAAGATGCTGCATACATGCCAGTTGTTACTGTTGCAGTTGACATGAATTACTCAGGGAGGCAAAGTGATAAGAAGTATTTTATATGAAGCATCTTAGTATGACCTTTGCATGCACAATATTGGTTTTATCAAAATTATAATTTTTCAGCACAGAATATATTTCATGATGATTAATAATCACAATGGTGATCATAACATTTATGCAAAGTTTCTATAATTGAATTATACAATCTGATTTGGTGATCAGAATTATTTTTGCAAAGCAAGGTTTATGCCTTACCTTCAGTAATCTCTTCGATATCTGAATGTTATCTCCTTTGCCCCTAAAGAACTTGTTCTGTCGTTGGGGCATTTAATTCAGTAGCAGTGAAATACTGACTTCTCTCTACTGTACCGTTGGTTAGAGAGTTAATCATTTATTTTTAATTTTTGCATGCAACTTCTACAAACACACTAATTAGTTTTCTCTGATACGCTGGAGGGGAGTGAAAAGATCAACATAAAGGAAAGGAAAATTTCATAGATGAACTGAAAGTGGGTGCAAAATAAAGATTAACAGATGCATCAATTATACTTGGAGGAAGATATGGTCATGAAATAGCTCAAAGAAAGCAGAGTGATAGCTCATAGGGTTTGCATTCCATCTATTTTTTTATTGAATTCCCGAAAAACAGTAACAATCAAATTGTTGAGCCAATAGTAGAAATTTCCTCATTGCAACATCAAGAAGAACAATTAGGAGGCCAGCATCATCGTATTTCTTTATATCATGTGCATGTCACACCAGTTAATTTAAAAAAAAACTTTCAAAAATCTTAATAAAGATATATTTAAGAAAGTAAATATATTTCTGATATTTTTTCTAAAATGAGAGGTCATAGCCAGAGTATTTGATTCAAAATTAAACAAAGATATTTTTGGACTTTGGGTTGAGAGATTTCTAAGTACCATGGTGTTTTGTTGTTCAGGTCTTATGTCTAGCTTTGATGAAGTATCTATAATGTGCTTGAGAAGATTCTCTCATGTTTAATTAGGCGTGTAGAAATTATTCACAGCAACAACATCTCACTTCTTTTTTCTTAAAGATCAATCTACTAATTTAACCTAGACTTCAAAAAGCTGTTAGCTACTATTTCAAGTCCCATAACCATAGTTACAATGACAAAAAGAAACAATAGGCTGGACTCCCAGAAGAGTGGAAATCTCACACAGATTACCATGCTACACTTTCTTTAACTCAATAAAAGTACTTTGCAGTTCTGGCAGCAGATTCCAATTGGGGCTTCTTCAGAAATCGAATGCCTGTCTACCATTCTGTCAGGTAGAGCGTCGAACAGTCGGGGGAGGAAAACCTGAGTGACTGTGGTCTGTGACCATATTTGGATGTTAAAAGACAGCCAATTTGATAACTGCTTCAACAGTAAATAGTTCAGCTAAGTGTGAGGTTAAGGTGATGGGAGGGTATGGTGCCAGGTGGTAGGCCAAATAAGTAAGGAATCATTTGAGTAGGAAATAGGCTGTGAAGTGGATAGACTGTCAAATGCATAGTGATAGAGAGCCAGGCAGCATTCCCTGTAATTTTTTTTGTCCAGCTGTGCAGACCTCCAAGGTCCATGCATGGAAGAGACACCTACAGTTGAATGCCATGGCGAGTGCCATGCAAGGAGTAGAATGCTAGGAGGTACAGTAGAAGGTAGATTGGGTGCCAGGTGGGTATAATGCTAGGTAAGCAAGATACTGGAGTGCAATGAGATGGGGTGTGTGTGTGATGTTTTGAAGCAGGGAGGCCTTCAGCCCTCTAGTGGTGTCAGTTCAGGACCTATGTTTGAAAACAACCTTGGGGGTGTCCGTGGGGGCCAGATTAATTGTTACTCAGGTGTTAAATGAAGTATCAAGTCATCAAATGTTTCCTAAATAACTGTTTACGTAGCTGCAATGGATCATTCCACTTGATTTAAGTGGAGACCTTTGAGAAAATTCCAAGCATTGGGGAATTACCCAGTAGAATCTTCATTTTGTGGGCAATTCCTTAATAGTCTGCTGTGGTGGGGAATCTGTATGGTCCCCCATGTATAACTCCCAGAAGCAACTATGTGGGCTTCGGAAATTCTGGGCCAGTTCCTTTGTCAACAGCTCTGGTTCCTCATCTTGAACAATTTACATGTCATTGTCATGGTAAATTTTGCACAATGCTGTGAACTGGAACTGCTGCAGGTGGCTGATTAATCTATTTGTTCCCAAATGAGCTTTCTGTCTTCGTCCAGCATTATGCGTCTTGCAGCTTTCAGCCAGTCATTAGGATGCATGATTCCAGAAAATAGACTACTGTTTGAAAACTGGTGAAAGCCTTATATGCATCACAAAGATATCACAATGATTTGTTGCAGCAGGAACCATGATTCTTGTGGTACTGTTGGTGTACCAGTAAACAATAGTAGTGTAGAAACTGGCAGAGATTGGCTACCTGCTTGTAGGAAGATAAATCATAGGTACACAGCTTATGATTTTCCATTTTAAAAAAAAATTGATGGAAGATATTTACAAGGATCAGCTTTGTTGGACTAAGTTGGCTTCTTACATTCATGAAGAAAAAATGCTGCTTTTTAAAATTGTTTCCAGTTTTAAAATGTAGTGATTGTTTAATCAAAAAAAAGGCTAATGAGACTTCTCAACCCTATACAAAGAATGAATTAATTTGATTTGCTGTGATGAGGCGTGCTGGCTATGAAGCAAGAGGAGAGGAACTTAAAGAAAACAGAACATGAGAGAATGCAAGGATTTTTGGGAAATGGTTTACACAACAAACCAAAATTGTCACTTTTGTCGTAGGTCTCAAAACTTTGTAACACAGTGGGAATACCATTGAACACTCTGGTGTACTATATTTAGTCAGGAACATAAACTAAAGTGCTATGGGAGAGGGTGCCAGGTGTGGTATCAGGGTGCTACCAAAAGAGAATAGAATATTATTTCAGGCAATTATTCAAAACAAATGATGGGTACGATTAACTGTCTATTATACATTGTCAATGTAAATTAATACTTTCCATATAATGGATGGTGGAATTGCCATCACCTGTTTTATTCCACCTCAGAGGATGAATTTCAACCTTAAGTTGGGTACTGAAGTGGTGAAAGAATGACACTAAAGCAAAATACTCTGACACTGGAAATCCTCAATAAAAACAGAAAGTACTGGATAAATTCAGCTTATGTGGACAGGAAAACATAATTAACTTTTCAAATCTAATCTGAGTGTTCTTCAGAAATGAAGTTGGAAGGATGGAGGAAGAATGGTTTGAGACTGTAAAAAATATTGGGGACGAACAAGGGGAAAGGGGAAGGTCAGGAGAAGGCTACAGGACTAGAGAGATTAGAAATCTCAGGTCTATAGAACAAAAAGTTAAGGGGAGTGTGATTCCAAGGCAGGGGAAACAAAATGGTGGACAGAGTTCATGTTCTGAAGTTGTTAAACTCAATGTTAAGTTTACAAGGCTATAAACCGCCTTAGCAAAAAATGAAGAGCTGTTCCTTCAGCTTGTCCTGGGCTGGAACACTGCAGTGGGGCTAGGACAGAGAGTTGAGCTTTCCTTACATGACTGTCTGATCCACTCCAGAAATCATCCTTTTCCACTTCCTATGCATTGACAGGAAGTGAAGCAATTGCTCTTTTACCTCTGAACTCCCCACTGTCCAAGGCCATACACTGTTTCCATGTAAAGTAGCCATTTATTTGTATTTCTTTTAATCTATTCACTACTCACTGTGCACTCTCATTGACATTGAGGAAACCAAACACCATCTGGTTTGATTGTTTTGTGAAACATCACCATTCCATCTGCAAGCATGACCCTGAGCTGCCAATCACCTGTTATTTGCTCCAGAGCATACTTCTTATTGCACCCAACTTGCTTGGAGAGTGTCCTATCAAAAAATTGTTGAGTTTGTCAGTAGAAAGGGCTTCCACTCCAGCAGTATTCATACTATGTGAGACCAAATTTTAAAGCTATGTGCCAGACATCCTGGAACATGCCATGACTCTTACATACAAAAGAACTTACATATTCCTGCCTCCTTCCAATGTCACCAGAAAACACAGTGATGGCTGCTGAGACACACAAGATACCTCCACTAAACATGAACACACCTTTAAGAAACATTTATACAAAATGGCTATACAACACTGCCCATGCTTTTACCAGGATTGCAGTGGAACAGACCATCGGCCTTCTTAATATATGGTTTTAATGTTTGGATTGCATTTTTGTGACTGTGCAGTAGTGCCCAGGAAGAATGTTCTGCATCACTGTGACATGTTAGGCCTCTCACAACTGGAGCTGGTAAAGGATGCATGTGAGAATATCCCAGATGCAGAGAAATGAGAATCACACCACTGACTGAGAATACATCCAAGAAGGTAAAGATGGATGTTTGCAGTGCTGAGCATGAGACGCCAGTCAGAACCTCATTGAATCCTGGTTCCAACATGAAGGAGATGAGTTTTGACTTCCTTATATTGTCTAACTTTCTGTTTGTTACATGGCATGCAGCTCCTGGTAAGCCCACAGTACATGTGGATCTTATCTAACTGTGCAAAGAGTGCATTGAAATTATGTAAGTGATCAGACTCAATAAACTCAGGTCACCACAATATCTTCAGTGCATTAGCTGGGAGAACATATAGCCCACCTGTTGTAAACTTAGTTCATTTTAATCAAATCAGTAGAAATCAGAGAGGTTCTTTGAAGGGTGAGCAAACCTTCGGTGAGGTGGTGAAGATGGAAATTCAGATTCAAGAATGCAAACCAGATTTTGAAGGGATTCTTTCAGAGAGAAGCAGGTTATTCAGAAAAAATAGGTCTGGCACAGCAACAGTGCAGTTTAGCAATCTCAAAAATATTCAGAATGTAAAATAAAAGTGGTGATTGTTCAGTAAGAGAAAAGCTTCAGAAAGAGAAGGCTGGGAAGAGAAGTTTAGGAACCCATGTTAAGATGTAAGTTTGATGAGGTTTGGCAGTTTGCTTAAGAGTCTCAGGAACAGATACTAAATAAAGAAAATGGCAGGAAGTGAATGCAGAAGTTTGCCAGAAAGAAACCAATTAAAGCTTTGCCAACTGAAAAGGAAACTTTAAAGGAAAGGTAGGGTGACTCTTCCCTGAGGTTTGAGTTCTATGCATCATTTCTCTCTATTTATTTTGGGCCTAATGCAGTCATTTTGGTCCTAAAAGGTGCTTAGTCTTCCTGAGATTATCCTGGAAGAATAAAGTAACTTAGAAGTCTGAGTAACAGATAAAGATAAATGTTTCATTTATTATTATTGGAATATATGAATTTTAGTGATACTAGGTATGTCAGCCATATATCCCAAAGACTGATGGATCTCATTCAATAGCATATTGCTTTGTCGTGTTTGCAACAAATAAGATATTGACTACTGCCATCTAGTCCACTTTTGGAAAACTTATAAGTAAACAATATTTGCTACGTCTATAACTCAATTTAGGAATGTCCTTTGACCTCATGGTAGACCTGTACTGGTAGCCACATATGTTAATATACACGGCCCTGTTATTTGCAGACAGAGACAACATGCATATTGTGTAAGAGAAAAGGACTCTTCTGTGGAAAGGTCATTGAATGTGAAACATTAACTCTGATTTCCCTCCACAGATGCTGCCAGGCCCGCTGAACTTTTCAGCAATTTCTGTTTTCTGTGTATGCATATTGTGTGGTCGTTTCAGGGCAAAAAAAAAAGGTGAAAACCTTCTTGTGATTCATTTTCTCAGGGCAATGTTTTGACCAATCTGAATCAACATCCCTTGTTTAAAATTTATGCCTAGCTTGTTAGTGAACTTTATCCATGGTAATGCCTCCCCGATCAGGGCACATTTGCCAAATAATCAGCACTCTCCTCTTATACCATATCAATGTTGTATTTCCTCTACTTTAGGACCTCTTGAAAATTATCCTAATCAGTGCAAGACAAAAAAGTTTGACAAAATGTATATTTTTCAGCAATACTCATCTTTATTGACGTTTTCATTCCTTTCCTACCACTGATGCTAAGCTGATTTGTCTAACAATCCATGTGCATGTTCAATATCTCCTATTAAAGATAGCTCTACAACATAGTTTTGATGTTAGATATTTTCCTGTTCTCTGGCCCTACCCCTTTGTGCAATAAACTTAAATATGTCTATTAGTGTCTCGACTGTCTGTCCCAGATTCTTTAAAATACTTAGGTGAAATCTGGCTAGACCAGTTGCCTTTGTGCTTGCTTATGTTAGTCAATATATTTTCTCTCTATGTTTCAAACCTGCCTAAATCATTTTTATTCTCATTTCTGAAAGTTCGTCCACATATTTTGCTTCATGAAATAAAGTATTTGATCTTACTGTTATTGCACTATCACTGCCTGGATCGTATATTGTCCATTTCTTAGAAATACAATTGTTATCCTGACTTTTTGATTTTTTATTGATTTGCCTGTACGATAAATTTCTATTATGTTTTCTTTTCCTTATATATTTATTTTCATAGCTATTCTTTGCCATGTGAACATTGCTTTTTGTCTTTACTTTTAATCTTTTTGTATCCTCCCTTATCATGTTCTCCATTGTTGCTCAAATTCTTAATGTAGATCTCTTTCTTTACCCCTCAATTTTGTTATTTTCTTACATAGTTCATTCACATCTTCCAATTTTTATTTCATTTGTCCTTTTTACTTAGAAGAATATATTTTCATGGACTGTAATGAACACCACTTTTACAGTTTACCCATGTTGTTCTCTATTATTGCATGCTAATATTATTGTTAATTTTGTTTTTGCAGTTTCTATTCGCTGACCATCAAGATCAACTTTTCATTATTCTGCTGTCTTGGTCTTTGTTGAGCTTATGTCCCTTTCAATTATTAGCTTCATGTGTATTATATCATTGTTACTATTATTTACATATTCTATTGTTTATATGTCTCTTGCTTGCTTTTGTATATTCCCCATTGCTAATTCCTGGAGCATTTATTGAGATTCTTGAAAGCTGTGTTAGAGATAAGTCCTTTATAAATCACAGAAATTCCATCCCCTTATCTCTTTTACCTATTTATTCTGTCCAATTACTTTTGGTGTATTCAAAATTTCAAAATATTATTGTTCTATATTGTTTCCCTGCACTCCCTAATTTGTCTGTTGTATGGCTAACCTCCTTTTCACTGTTAGGTCACCTGATGACAACACCAAGTAGTGAAACTGATTCTTTATTACATTTTATCTCCGTCTAATGGAGTTACTTTTTCCATTGCTAACAAGTTATTCTAATAATTGCAGCTACTCTAAATCCCTTTTTCTCTCTATCTTATTTAAATATTTTATAACCTGGAACATAATTCACAGTCTTGACTTTTGAAGCTGTGTCTCAACAATTCCCATTATATTTGATTGCTTGCAATGTATTATTACCCTCATCCCTGTTATATTACAAACACTGTCAGCATTGCTGTATGAGTGAATTAATTCGCTTTTAATAGCAGTTTCTCTCATTTAAATTTTTCAACGTCTTGTTCATTTATTTTATTTATTCTCTGGCCATTCACATTCTCAATTAGTTTCATATGCACAATGCTCTCCTTTGTTTTGTTTACATTTAGAATACTTTATTCCTGGGGCATCTTTCCTAACCCCCACAATCCCTAAATTACTAGTTTGGTCCTTTACCTATCTCTCGATTTGCCCTATTTGCTAGGATCTGGAACCTAGTTTTACTGCTCGTTGCCTTTCTAAAGGATACAAGAAATGATTAATTGTTGAATGCTGAACAGGCAGAACTTCTTCTGATTCATGTATGTCACATTGTTATGCATAGGGGCCCAACTGGAAATATGGATACAATCAATCATCTGTTGCATCTAGGGAAAACCAGCAATGTCATGATATTGTGCAAAGTTTTACCTATTCAAGATTATGCAATACGATCATAATTTAACCTTTGTGACTTTGGCAACAATCTTATGAATCTGCAATGCATCCTTTCTCTATTTTCCCTGAAATATTATACCAAAACCTGTATAACAAACTTCAGTTGCAGAACTTGAGTATTTGCATTCTCAAATCTTTTAGCTCTTCTATAGCACCTAGTCTCTCATCATTTAGAAAACATTCTGATTTGCCATTCTTAGTTCCAAAGTGAATGATCACACATTTGCCCACAATAAACTCCATCTGCTAATGTTTTTCACACTCACTTAGTCTGTTTATGTCCCTTTGTAATCTTCTTTTCCCATCTGTGCTATTTATTGTCCATATCCTGCCAATCTGAGTGCATACAATTTATCCCCAATCTCTAAATCAATTTCTGACCCATTTCAAAATGGTTCCATCAACTTAAACTGGTCTCATTTTGTGAAAAGTCTTCTTTCTTCTGGAAGTTCATAGAGACAGCAGCCAAAGAAACTCCATTATGCCTGTAACAGTTCGAGGATAGAGCAATTCTAAAAATATTTTATGATTCACAGTGCTAGATCCTCCTCTACTTTAAATATTTTTCAAAACATTCTCATCTTCAGTAGTCCCTATGCTAAACATTTTGTACTGCAACAACTCCTCTATGCAAATAAATTTCTCCAAGCCCACATTCTTGCTTTCATGTTGAGAAGTTTTGAAATTGTGGTCCCTTTTACAACTACAAATCATCTACATATGCCAATGCCAACATCAATAATTTGCATTTATATAGCCCCTTTAATACTAAAATGTCTCAAGACACTTCGGATGTGAATTATCACCATGCCACATAACAAAATTGTATGACAAATGACAAAAAGTTTGGTCAAAGAGGTTAATTTGCAGGATGTTTGCTAAAGGAGGAGAAAGAGGAAGAAAGATTTAGGGAGAGGGTTCCAGAACTTTGGGTCTGTGTAGCTACCAGTATAGCTACCACGGGAAGAAGAGGGCAATGGGCTGTGGGGGAAGGTTTGTGGGGTCAGGGGTCAATTAAAATTGCAGGGGGACACAAGAAGCCATAATTGAAGGAACCAGAGCAGTTAGTGGGCTAACACTGACCCCAGAATACACCACTTGTCTTTGGTTGGAGGAGCACACATTTACCTGGGCTGTCTCCATTTGAAGAAATGCTGGCCCAGCTCCAATATCTAAACTATATGGGAAAGAAGAACACATCAGAGCTCAGTAAGGTAGTTCATCACGCCATTAACTAACAGTTAAGCTTGTATCATTAAGCTTAATTGTAGCATTGCACTCACAATGCACTTCAGAGAACAAAATACTTTTTTCTGTTTTTCTGCCAACAGCAATTTAGATCAGAGAAATGAATGATATAGAAATATGTGCTAAACCAATTTGATTGCAGTTGGCACAATCACTATAACCCTGTGGCTTTCTGCTGATATAACTTTTGCGCATGTGTATTGTTAAAACAGCTACATATCAGCATATCCATTTCACATATCCATTGACAAGTTTGGTTTTTAATTTCAGTTATACAAGATTTTATTTGATTAAATTTCACTTAATTTAATATATTGGGGAATTCCTGAATTTGTGCTTTTGACAAAGAACTTTGCCCAGATGATATTTACATTGGGAAAACTTAGCAATAGTATTCCTTGTGTTTTACTTTTAGTTATTATTGCATGTGATGACCTTGAAAGGAAATCTACTATGGTCACCATGACATTGGAGCAGCCTGCAAATGTATTCTCACTGATATGATTATTTAAGTACGAAAGGTTCTGTAGAAAAATCAATTCTCATAAAAGTGGTCCATCAAGAGAATCACCTTTTATATGAGCACTAGATCATGCTGCCAATTTTTATAGATATAGTACTGATGATGACATAAACCCATTGTGCTGTTCTGACTATTTTAGAATTATGGAATATATTTAGGTGGAAAGATATTTGTTTTTTCTTAATTTATAAATGGAATGTTGTGGTTCCCATGAGTATGTTGATGTCCGGTTGGACAAAGTGATATATGACCAACTAAAGGTGTTTCAATAAAATTGCTTTCTGTGAGGATGTATTTAATTTTCTGTTAGCATCTTGGGCTAAAAAATCAATAAACTTTTATCTTTACACAATGAGCAAATGGAGTAAGTTAGTGACACTATGCAACCATTCCAATATTCTGAGTTTGGAAATATTTACTTCCAGATGCTGCAAGATGAAATGTAGACATAATAAAGTCAAAATGGGAATGTTTGTTATTTGCTGTTGAAGTGAAATGGTTAAAAAATACAATAAATGCAGTTATGATTTGAATATAAATACCAGACAGTGAGAATTAATCCTTATTCCCTATGTTATGGTTTATGTTGGATGTTAAAGACACAAATGTGACCAGATGGATAGTGTTAGTTAAAATGTAGGAAGCAACAAATAGGTGTGAAGGACAATGAGTAAATATATGATCTTTACATTAAATTGTGAAGAAAATTCTCGAAGTACACATAAGGATATTAGTAGATAATTGGTTGAGCAAAAGATTAGTAGATAAAATATAATGTGAAATAGTATAGTCTAGAGGTAAGAAAAGGTTAAAAAAGTACAGCTTTTTAGAAATAACACAAAATCATTAATGTATTTGACAGGATAGATACTGAGGTGATGATTCCCCTCCCCATGGAATCTAGAATACGGGGGATCACATTTAGCATTTAGATGAGAATGCATTTCTTCACTCAACTCTTTGTGAATTTTTGGAATCGTCTACCTCAGAAGCTTGTGGACACTTAATTGCTAAGCGTGTTTAAGGCACAAGTTGATAGATTTCTGGATGCTAGGGAAATGAGGGAACAGTGTAGGAAGGTGAGCAAGCTTGAAAGGCTAAATAGCCTATTATTGCTCTTATTTCTTATGTTCAAAATACAACTGTGTCATTCAACTGCTGTAGGCTTTTAAAATTTAAAGCAACATACAAATGCCTGTCCCTCTAATGGACAATGTTAAGTTCATGGATGTCAGTCTTGGCTGATGCTTACTGTGGTGTTGCAATTCATCTGAATTAGGTAAAACCTGAAATGAGTTCACCAAACTTCAGCTATGCTTCACTTGAATTTGCTAAGATTTATGGGCTGTTTAAAAATTGTTGAAGCTTATAATTCAATAAATTATAGAGCAAAATGATAAATTCATTTTATTCAGTAGAAATAATTAGCTGGTTTAACTGCAAAAATGCTTTAACTTTCAAATGTTGTCATGGAGCAGAATGCTCAAACCATCACAATTGCAATGACGATCAGTTGGTGAGAGGTGGTGTTTGCTATAGGATAAGTACTGGTTTGACGGGAAGTGAAAATTAGAAAAGAATTCAAGATGTAGGGAGGGTGCACTTTCCACTTTACCTAGTTAACATACTCAAATGGGTTGGATAATATGCTGCAGACACTTCCCTCCTGCAAATTTAGAGCATACTTAAAATCTCGATCAATCATGTATTCAAATGTATCTCATTATACTTCAATAGCAAGGTTTAGCATATGAACCTTGGCTAATATTACACTTTAGCAAAGAATAACAGTTTGAAATGCCAATGCAATTGTGAGTAATCCAGTCCTTGCTCAAAATGTATAATGTAACTGTATTGTATTAGATAGTTCCCTACATACTTACAGATTTTCTTGATGCATATGTTAAAAGAAAATGTACTGTTATTTTACAATGTCATGAGTGTAGCTTTATTTAATATTATGAATAAAAAAACTTTAGTCAATTCAATTTCAATATTTCCAGCTAGTTATTCAGTAATGTCGACAATGAGATATTTGAAATGTTTCATAACATATTTACGTTAAACTAAGCTTGCGTTTTTTTTATTAGAATAATCGTCAGTATTTAAGTTTTTATGATCTCAGGTGAGTGTTAATATGTGTAGTATGCTGTTCATCAACTTACTGTGGAAATCAATCATGAGCACCTTGGAAACTGAAACCTATTCATCTTTATTGGAGCAGTGCATCATCAGCTCCAAGCACTGACTGGTACCTGAGCAAAATCCTAGTGCTGTAGCAGCAATTAAGTATGCAAAAGGCAAACTCAATTCAGCAATCAGTTAGATCCATGTCATTAATGTGTAAAGCACAAAAGGGAGATTTTGATTTTCAGTCAGTTTACTGCTTACCCTTGACACTTGGCTATAAATTTACAAAAGCTGATTCAAAAGCATCAGGATTGCTCACTTCCAAAATGATGCTAAATGCCCCAGGCAAGATGCTATTTTCGCTACATGCGTCAAGTGCCAATGCTGACACTAATAGACATTCATGGAGCCATGGTGCTATAGAGCTAGCTGATTCACTGATGTGATGCAAAATTATACACCACTGGATAAATAAAATTTAAATAGATTTGCAGTAGACTTCTGTGAAGCTGTTATTATTGTGCTTGAGTTCCCAACGGATCTAGTGAAACATTTATTTAAAGTGGCCATACTTTTAGCTTGGCTTACTGATTTTAAATCAAACTGGAAACAACATGGATACCATTTGTTACTTAAGATTTATTAGGGTCAGAGGTTTGGAAACATTTTAGAGCTGCACAGACGCATGCAATCTCCATGCTACTGTAGGAGCAATAAATGTCATTGTGAGCTTAAATATTACACTACTACTGATGGAGGTGGGTAAAATAGAATGGTGCTGTGATAGGGCATTATCATACAGTACGGTATTACACTGGCACCAATATTATTATCAAATTGTGACACAGGAAAACTAAACACAATTTAATACTTCCTTGTAAGATTGTAGGTATGAAGTTGCTGGAATAAACATCTCTCAAATTGGGAAATTTAAAAATATTTGTTCTTTTATGAAAGTTAAAACAGAGAATAATGAAAGGGCAAAAAAAAAATTGGGCAAGAACCTCTATTAGACCCAGTTTTTAAAATTGTTTATTAATGCCAGAATTGCCCATTTTCTAAGGACATTTCAAAACATTAGTTCTTGGATGTTATCTCTCAAACTGTTTTAAAAGAAATCATCATGGTTGCAAAAATGCTTACAAATTAATCATGAGATCCTTTAAAGACACACAAAATACCCCATATACCACTGGTTCAAAATTCAAAACTCTAAACTCAAAAGCAAATGATGTTAAAGATGTATAAATTATACAACGTACCTTATGTTTTCCTCCAATTCAGGTCAAGGAGTTTATACCTGCACTTGTGCAGGGGATCCCCAGCAGGAAAGGACCCTCTAGGTCACAAATCATCAAGGGACATCCGCCAAAGTCATCCAGGGCAAGCTAGCGAAGCAGTCGACAGGGTTCTACCACCTCAGCAATGGCTGCAGAGATAAGACCCAGACATTGGGGTAGGTTGACGAAAGAACATTGAAGTTACCTTGGCTGCATGTGTACCAACCTTTCATAAAATACTATAATGTAAATAAATGCTCCATAATGGTCCATATTCCTGTTTTCTCAGACAACCTGCAATAGTTTAGCATTCCATTCTGAAATAGTATAATTGGTGATGATCAACCTGGATATTCACATATGCATCAGTTTTCAAAGAGTGTTGAGGCTGTCATTTACAGACATCATCTGAGAGGAAGAAATTCCAGTTGTAGAACTGGTTACACAAGTTGCAGCAAATAATCACTATTTTGGAGACCCTGTCTAGTGAGTACTAGAGAGCTTCTGCCGAGCTGCCCAGGTGATAGCAATGCATCTTCAGAAGACTGAGAGGTCTTCTGTCCCTGTTCCTTTCAAATACACTGTAACTTTTGATTGCCTTCTCCTTTCATATCCAACTCCCTTTAACCTTCTTCAACCCCCACTTTTGAATATCAACTTTTTACTATCTCCAGGATATTCCATTCCCCATCCTTTTGCACAGCCTCACCCATACACTGCACTCCCATTCCATTCCATTGCTTTCTCCCTCCCTCGCACACCAACTTACCATATTATGTTCTTCAACTTGAATATTTAGCTCCCATCGTTCCTTGCACCTGTTGGCCCTGTGACTACTACTTTCCTCTTTGCCTCCTACTTTGCTCCCATCATTCCTCAAGATCCCTCAACAATTAGGCCCATTACGTTTCATTCCTTACTTTTCCTTTCTACCCAAACCATGTGTATATCCATCTTTTCTGTTAATTCCCTTTTTATGTTGATTTTTCTTTAGGATCATGTCCATCTCATGATGATAATCCCACACAAGGTTGAGTCCAACTTGTCTAGTCTGGTCAGTTTTCTGAAGTGTGAGTGCCTCACTTGGGCAGAGTCGTGGGCCAATTCAGCTTTCATCCCGAACACTAACTTCTCATGAACTGAAATGTATGGAGAGGCACCAGGCTGAAAACTATAAACATTTCAGCAAACGCATCTTTATCTGAGGGAGTCAAGTTAATGAACAAGTTTGTACTCTTCAAAGTTTGGAAAGTGGCAGTTGACCTCACCAGGTGCATGCCTCATACGTTTGCCTTTGTGAATAGACTAACAAAATTGTGAACATAATTGCAGTGGGCTATAATGAGTATTCATGACAAGCTAGTGAATGTGAATGAGGTTCCTGCTGATTACGGTCTGGAAAACCAACCTGCCTGCAAAGTTCTGTCATTATGCAAGCTATAGTTTAACCTTCAACTGGGAAACAGAAATTGTGCCTCCTGTCGAAATAAGCACCCACACCAACCCCAACCGCAGCTTCCCAGTCCAAAGGCTCCTGGTGAACCCCTGGAAAAGTTCCCCCAGCATATTCCATTGAGAAGGAAGAAAATCTTACTGGCCACAAATCAGTATTCAAGAAGGGAACACCATGTTTTGCCAAATCCTAAAGGCAACAGGGAGCAAAGTAAAGTGAAATTATATCAGTGTTGTGATGATAAAATATTATAAAGTTTATGATGATTGAAGTTATAAGTATTAATTTTCTTGAAATTCATGCTTCTACATCTTGAAATGTAGAGCCAATTATCAACCAGATCTCAATTTCAGAAGTACAATTTTTGTGCATTGTTTAGCTTTGAAATATTTCTAGGCAATCTACTCAGACCAGGCTGCAACCCTGAGAAGTGACTGATCCTTGAAGTGAATGACCAATGCCCCTGTCTCTGATTGCAGGGAATTGCGGCAGTTGGGTAGGCATACCAATGAAAACACTGCTTCAAGGAAGTAGAGCAATGAGAATGAATAAGAGAAATCCACAGAACGTTGGATATCCATATCAGAGATGAATCACTAACCACAAACAATAGTAACTAACTGCACTATCAGCTTTAATTCAGAGTGTATACTTGGGATGGAATTTGAAGCAACATTACATAAATAAAATAACAAAACCTTTTTTCTCTTGACGTGTTTCAAGAAATGCTGAACTTTGCATTCAACAGCGAATGGAATGTTTAATAATGCTGGTGCTACAACTGATTGTTCTGTTAATAATGGATAATATCAGCATTTAATTATTAAAGCTGGACTAAATGAGGAAAGCAGCAGTCTTTGCAGTTTTTTTAATGCAGAATGAGAATCAGGCAGGTCTTGCAGTCTCAAAGCACAATAAGCATTATCTACAATCTTGAAGTCATTCAAAACTCCTCTGCCTGCATCTTAATTCACACTAAATTTCATTCCCCAATCTCCCCAGCATTCTCCTTGAAATATATTAAATTTTAACCCAGCTGCTTCTCAACTGTTAAGCTTGCTTACAGATTATTTCATTGCCTCACCCTTCGGTATTTCCATAATCTCTTCTACCCAACAGGCTCTGAGATATTTGTGCTTATTCTCTTTGGCCACTTGCTCATATCCAATTTCTATCACTCCCAAATTGGTGGTTATGCCTTGGCTGGGGTCTAAACTGTTCAAAGGCCTTCCTTGAACCTCATCACTCGTCCTTTATCTCCTGTTTTGAGATCCTCATTAAAACCTACCATCTTTCTGCCAGTTTCATTTTTCTAATGTTCCTGGGAAGCATGTTGGAAAATTGAGCTGTATTATAGGTGCTGTATAACTCTAAGTTGACAGTGTTTTAGATTCACTGGACTGACTACTCATGACTGCTGCAATACTCCAGATCCCTGTCCTGGAGTATACTTTGAGATTGAGGTCCAGAGGAGCAAGCAGCGAGCTGGAGTGGTTTTGACATCAGATATTCTTGGTGTCTTATTTCTACCTGGCAGATAGTAGAACAGAAACCTGTATATTAATAAAATGAGCCTCTTGTCACTCATTAGCAAGGAATTCATCGCGATGTCTGGATCTCTGTGGTTTGTTGCTCCTGGTATTGAGAAAGGCCTCACATAATGTTTTATGGGACTCACTCGAAATTGTCAACATAGACCGCATCATTCGGGGCTTAGAAAGATTCTGCCCACTCCTAAATCTAAAATCTTGCTACAGCCTGACTTTCTCAAGAAAGGATGGGTCAACATCCTGTCAGAGTTTCACATGTAAACCATCTGGAACATCAGACATCCTACCTTGAACCCCTCAGTGCCATTTTTAAAGGATGTGGAAGAGCTGATGAAGGGCTTTGGCCCAAAACATCGATTTTCCTGCTCCTCAGATGCTGCCTGACCTGCTGTGCTTTTCCAGCACTACTCTAATCTCCAGCATCTGCAGTACCCACTTTTGCCTGGTCAGTTAAATATTGGGACAAAATCGATTAGGCTACCACCCATATTCTGGCTGCAGCATTACAAGATTTAACAGTTATCCCAGCAACATAAAGGTTCCTTCTCTTCATGGCCATCAATAATTTGATGAGGAGAAGTTTGGAGTGGGAAGCCCTTCTTCAGGATGTCAAGTACCTGCTCCAACATCAAGGCAGCTAGGGAGCCCCTCTGGACCTGCTGGGAGCATTGGCCTCCAGGCCAACCTCTCGAAAATGACATCAAGTGAGTCTAAACAAGTCTGGTCAGCCATGGCAAAAATGGCTAAAGGCAAGTTAAAGTGAATAACCAAAGTACATTTACCTTGACACCTCCCAAGTCCCCATCTTGGATCCCATCCCCATCAGAAATGAAAATCCACTCAGCTATAACCACTTACAAAAACCTGAGGTTTATTCCCAATTTGGCCATCGACCTTACTCTGTAATTCCAAGCAAGCTGCAGAATTGCCTAATTGAGAAAGATCAATTTAGCCAGCTATGATGCTGACTAAAGTAGGTAAATGATAAAGTAGGAACATGTTGAATAATCAGGATCATAGTGATAAGTTAATCAACAAAACATGTTTAAAAACCCCACCTCTTTGTTGACAATACTTAGTGATCCCTTTAAAAAACACTGGATTAGCAAAAATAAATCCAGTGCCTCCTTCTGCACATTTTGAATTTCAAACTGGAATCTTAAAATTATTAATTCAGAGAAAGTTTGCTGTATAGAAGAGGACTATTCAGTTTGTTAATTTTGCTTTACCCATCAGACCTTGGCACTTTTTTCTCTTCAGATAATTGTCTAATTTTATTTTGAAAACCACCTCTGAATCTGCTTCCACCACACTCAAAGGCAATCCTCTTCAGATTCTAACCACTTGCTGCATCAAAACACTTTTCTCATGTTACTAAAATTTTTTGGCCATATTTTCTTCTCTGTGGTTCTTGACCCCCTGTCAATAGAATAGATAACCTCTATTTTCTCTGTGCATTGCCCTCGTGAATTTGAACATCTATGTTCAACATCCTCTCAGCTTCTCAAAGTCAGATTGTAGGCCTCTGATAAACTGCTGCAAGTGATCCAATTCCAGTCTCAAGGATATGAACAGGGGGAGTCTGATATAATTTAGCTGCCAGTATACTACTGGGATAGACAGACAGGAGGCTGGAAGAACACAGCAAGCCAGGCAGCATCAGGAGGTGGCAAAGTTGATGTTTCGGGTGTAAACCTTCTTCAGGACTGAGGCTGGGTGTAAGGGAGATGCAGATAAAGGGGATGGCGGAGACAGGGTGGTGCAGTAGGGAGGAATGAATCCTTTTTTTATTCATTTTTGGGACTTGAGCATCACTGATTGGCCAGTATTGATAGCGCATCCCTATTTGCCCTTGAGAAGGAGGTGGTGAGCTGCTTTCTTGAATCGCTGCAGTTCACTTGCTGTGGGCTGACCCATAATGCCGGTAGGGAAAGAATTCCAGGATTTTGACCTAACGACTGTGAAGGAACAACGGTATATTTTCAAGTCAGGATGGTGAATGGCTTGGAGGGGAATTTGCAGGTCGTGGTATTCCCAAGTGCCTGCTGCCCTTGTCCTTCTAGATGGAAGTGGTCATGGTTTTGGAGGGTGCTGTCTAAGGATCTTTGGTGAATTTCTGCTGTGCATCTTATAGGTAGTACACATTGCTGCTACTGAGCACCGGTAGTGGAGTGATTGAACGTTTGTAGATATTGTGCCAATCAAGCAGATTGCTTTGTCCTGGATGATGTCAAGCTTCTTGAGTGTTGTTGGAACTAGATCCATCCAGGCAAGGGGGGAGTACTCCATCACACTCCTGACTTGTGTTTTGTAGATGGTGGATAGACTTTGGGGTGTCAGGACTCACCACAGTATCCCTAGTCTCTGACCTGCTCTTGTAGCCACTGTGTTTCTGTGTTGAGTCTGGTTGAACTTCTGGTCAATGGTAAATCCAAAGATGTTGACAGTGAGGGAATTCAGTGATGGTAATACCGTTGAATATCAAGGGGCAGTGGTTAGAATGTCTCATGTTGGTGATGGTCATTTTCTGGCATTTGTGTGGCACAAATGTTACTTGCCACTTGTCAGCCCAAGCCTGGATGTTGTCCAGATCTTGTTGCATTTGAACGTATACTGCTTCAGTATCTGAGGAGTTGCGAATTGTGCTGAACATTGTGCAATCATCGGCAAACATCCACATTTCTGATCTTATGACAGAGGGAAGGTCAGTGATGAAGCAGCTGAAGACTGTTGGGTCAAGGAAACTATCCTGAGGGACTCCTGCAGAAATGTCCTGAAGCTGAGATGACTGACCCTCCACAACCGCAACCATCTTCCTTTGTGCTAGGTATGACTCTAACCAGCAAAGTGTTTGCCCCTGATACCTATTGATTCCAGTTTTGCCAGGCCTCCTTGATGCCATACTTGGTCAAATGTGGCCTTGACGTCAAGGGCTGTCACTCTCACCTCACCTCTGAAATTCAGCTCTTTTGTCCATGTTTGACCCAAGGTTGTAATGAGATCAGGAGCTGAGTACCCTTGTGAAACCCAAACTGGGTGTCACTGAGCAGGTGCTGCTTGTTGCTGAGTGGGTGGTTGATAGCACTGTTGATGACCTCTTCCATCACTTTACTGATGGTGGAGAGTAGACTGATTGGGCGGTAATTGGCCAGATTGGATCTGTCCTGCTTTTTCTGTACAGGACACTGCTGGGCAATTTTCCACATTGTCGGGTAGATACCAGTGTTGTAACTGTACTGGAAGCAGTTGGCTAGGGGAGCAGCAAGTTCTAGAGCATACATCCTCAGTACGATTGCCAGAATGTTATCGGGGCCAAATGCGTTTGCAGTATCCAGTGCCTCCAGCTGTTTCTTGATATCATGTGGAGTGAATCGAATTGGCTGGAGACTGGTATCTGAGATGCTGGGGACCACTGGAGAAGCCCAAGACTGATCATTCCCTCGGCACTTCTGACTGAAGATTGTTGTGAATACATCAGCCTTGTCTTTTTGCACTGATGTTCTGGTTTCCTCCGTCATTGAAGATGGGGATATTTGTGGAGCCTCCTCCTCCCATGAATTGTTTAATTGTCCACTATCATTCACGACTGGATACCAAAGGACTGCAGAGCTTAGATCTGATTCGTTGGTTGTGGGATCGCTTTTTTTCTACCACTTGTTGTTTATGCCATTTGGCTTGCAAGTAGTCCTGTTTGGTAGCTTCACCAGGTTGACACCTAATTTTTAGGTATGTCTGATGCTGCTCCTGGCATGCTGTTCTACACTCTCCAACTGGTTGGTGGCAGGGAGAAGTGGAAGGGAGGGGGAGGGGCTGGGAAGGGAGTTGGGGGATGGGAAGGGACATTATTTGAAATTGGAGAATCCAGTGTTGAGTCCTCCAGGCTGTAAGCTGCCCAGGCAAAAGATGGGGTATTATTCCTCCAATTTATGGTTTGGTTCATTGTGGCACTGGAGGAGGTCAAGGATGATCATGTCGGAATGGGAGTGGGAAGGGGAACTAAAATGGACGGTGACTGGGAGGTCCAGTCAGCTACTGTGAGCCTGGCAGAGATGCTCGGAGAACCGTTCCCTAAGTTTACTCTGGGTCTCCCCGATGCAGAGAAGCCACATTGGATATTCCTGCACAAAATGGATTACCTTGATGTTGTTCCCATGAATCTGATGAGATGCATTGCAATAAAAGTCTGAGAAAAAGAAGAGAGGGGCTGAATTGGGTTTTAAAAGTCTCACAAAATAATGGATTATTGAGAGAGGTAAGAACTTTGGAATTTGACATCTAGAAGAATTATGAGTTAATCTTAATAAGGTGATAAGACCTAATCACTCTCAAATTCACTTTGATATGAAATTGTGTTGTGATTATGCTTAAAAATGTTAATACATCAAATGAGATTCCTATTTTAATAAATTGATTACTCACCTTTTTTACATTAGCAGATGATTACCCAGTCCGTATAATATTGAATGATGTCGGTCCATACTTTGAATGTGACTGACTTTTGAATATGGTTGGGCTGATGCTTTCTTACTGTTATCCAATAGTGAATAGTTCAGATCTTAACTCGGATTGTGTGCAACTGTGAAAGAGAGGGAAAAATGCTCAATCAGAAAATACGACATTATGGTTCAATCAAGTTTCTGATTATCCATGAATGCATTAATATCAGCTATGCTTCAGTGATCTCATCACCAAATTTCTTTTTTTAACCTAAAGAATTAATAGCATTTCTCAGTGAAATTGAAAATTTGCTAAACACATCAACATCTGGGAGCAGAAGCATATTCTACGTCATTGAATGGTTAATGGTTTAATTCTATGTATACATTTGGGATGAGGTTCTTTCAGCAGCATATGGCCTATAAAAATATTGCAACAAGAAAATAAATTGTATCACTATGACTTTTTAATGAAAATTTGAATTTAGTCTGTTCCATTTCTGGCAATCTTTTATTATTACAATTACATTTTTAAAAAGTTTTCCCTGTGGAAAAAAATTACATTTTACAATGTATTTCCCTAGAAACTCATATTAGTAGAGAGAGAAAAATTCTCATCGCTTGAAGACCCTTTCCTATTTAGACCAAAATTATTTTTCTTGCTATAGTCTGCAATAGTTTATTTGCCTATAATAATATTTTCATTACTTGCAAATATTTTAATGAGAATTATTTTAAGGAAACATTCTCTCTGAAGGTTTGTTATTCTAAAACGGTCCCAAATTTTATTTCTGCAATACATGTGTTTAATGTATTTCATTTTAACCTATCATGATTGTTTGCCTCAGTTAATAAAATATGGAAATTTTCCTTGGACAAACTGCAAAATCCACAGAGATTTAATTCAAAGGGATTAATTTTAAACTGGGCCAAGTGTTTATTTCCCCAAACTGTAACAAGTCTATATCTTTTCGACTGAAAGTTCTGAGCACCCCAAAAATCTATAATCACTGTTTGACTCTAAACATTTATAAATAAATTCCTTGGATGAACTGCAAAATCCACAGAGATTTAACTCAAAGGGATTATTTTTAAACTGGGCCAAATGTTTATTTCCCAAAGCTGTAACAAGTCTATATCTTTTCGACTGAAAGTACTGAGCACCCCAAAAATCTATAATCGCTGTTTGACTCCAAACATTTATAAATAAATCTAGGGAGTTCCTATTTTGTTACAAAAGGAAAATACTAGAAACATGAGAGGATTGATCGGAACCTGACAGAGAAAGATAGATTTCCTTTTCAGGGAGAACATTTGTGAATTCGGTATCGTGAGGGACCTTACATCAATTCACTATCATCTGAAGAAAGGCCTAACCAATTTCTTTGATGAGAACATTGTCCTGAAGTACTTTTCCTGGTCAAAAATTCTGCAGAAATGTTTGTTTAAATGGTCATGGTGTTTTGAAGTTCCAACATTCAGTTTTATTGACTGCTGCTTTCCATTAAATAGTGGTCCCCATTGCAGCTAGTTTGCAATGGAAAGTCACTGTGTGATGAATATAAGACTCCTTGCTGTGTAGTGTGAAAGTAGAAGGAAAATTTCGTTCCAAGCTACATGTATTCTCATGAATCTTTTAGTAATGACCCCCTGGGTAGGTGACACAGAATGGAAGAGAAAAAAAATAGTTTAATCCCTTCAAAAGGGAAATGTTTGATTAATCTTGCACAGGTCTTGAACATTGGATAAAGCTTTAAGAAAGCACATTAGGAGTACAGGTTTAGCTTTACAAATCTTATAAGCTTATAATAAGTTTTGTTTTTGAAATTGGTATAAAATTGCATATCCTAATCAGATTTTTGGATACAACTTGCCATAAGGAAGGGATGATGTAGCTTGCATTTTCCTAGCTGCATCCAGAAATATTCTGAGCCGCACATCTGGTTTTGGCTCTCGTCCCAGCACAACTTCAGACCAGTTTCTGAGTTGTGGTTCATCCATTGCAGACTTCCAGCAGGATTCCCTTCAAGACAT